>NC_058133.1:297730987-297788017 GCF_016433145.1 Gracilinanus agilis | reverse complement strand
GAAGGGGGCCTAGCAGTACCAGATATTAAACTATACTATAAAGCAGCAGTCATCAAAACAATATGGTACTGGCTAAGAGACAGAGAGGAGGATCAGTGGAATAGACTTGGGGTAAAGGACATCAGCAAGACAGTGTATGATAAACCCATAGAATGATTTTTAATATATAAAATAAAATATATAGTCCCAGCAAGGAAATGCATTATTTTTAAATATAATTATCTCTCTATTTTTTTCTTTTTTTTTCTTTCATTCTCTTTCACTCAAGATCATGGACACTAGGGTAAATAAAATAGAAACAAAAAACCCCAAAAGTCTGGTCTATATTACTCCCAAAAGGCCCTTTCAGCTCTAAATAACACATAAGAGATTCCTTCCCCCTTTGATAACTGACAATACTACTGCTAATGAATCTGAACACAATTGCTGGCTATCACACAATTCCTTAGAATCGTCTCTAGATGTCTGTGGTGGACTGAAACTTTATAAATATCTGATAGGTCTTAATTATATGGCAAGACTCAAATAAAATTTGGCATATGGCCTCCTAGAATTCATTGGTGATGTTTTTCAAGGCTAGTATACTTTTTTCCTATTTCCATATTATTCATCTTTGTAATAATGTTTTAAAAATGAAAACCCCATATCCAATACCCATATAAATAAGTGAAAAATCAAATGTTTTCCTTCTGCATTTCAATTCCCACAGTTCCTTCTCTTGATGTGGATAGCATTCTTTCTTATAAGTCCCTCTGCATAGTCCTACATCATTGCATAACTATCAATAGCAAAGTAAATTACATATGATCGTCCCATGATGTTATTGCACAATAGTATTCTATCCCCATCAGATACCACAATTTGTTCAGCAGTTCCCCAATCAAGGGATACCTCCTCATTTTCCAATTTTTTGCCACAACAAAAAGGGCAGCTATAAATATTTTTGTACAGACATACTTCATTTATTTTGACTTTGGTAGGCATTAAATAGGTTTTAATAGCAGAATTACCTTCCTATTCTCTTCCTTAGACTAATATTAAAGTTCATTTGCCCTGCCTGAACAGACACTGATTGATGAGGTGGAGAAAGAGTCCCAAAATACAAAGATTACCAGCAATGATCTGGTCTAGGATTAAATTATTTCCATGAATCATACATAAATGAGATCACTTTGTATCCAGATACTTTCAGTTGTCCCTTGCTGCTACTACCTCCCCCTTGCAGATTTCAGTGTAAAAGGAAGGAGATATTGCATTCAAAGTGGGAGTAACTCACTACAGTGACCACCTTTTAGTTTATTAACTAAATATTTGTTGTTTTTATGTACTTAAAAGTATGAATCACCATATAAGTACTAATGGGAATGTAGTGTCATAAATCCCTTCTGTGCCTAGAGAATATGCCACAATACCTTGTTAATTGTCTCTTTTGTTAATCCCCTAGGTTTTTCAGTAGTGATGAGCTAACACAGGCTATGGAAAATTGAGATAATTAGTGTCTCTTATTTGTTTCCTTGTTTTAATATAGATGGTCCCAAAGGGGTTATTCATATGATTTATAACTTTATATATACATAACATGACTCTTTCAGTTCAACATTTAAAAGAATTAATTTTTTTAAATCTCAAAGGTCATATGTTTACTACAACTAAGATATGAAAAATATTAATATTCTAACTAGAAAGTCAAATGTTATGTCTAATGACTAAAAGTGTTGAATAGTGGATTGAAAATGAAGTAATTATTGTTTGAAAGCCCTAGGTCATACCCTACCATTGAATTTTACTATCTCAATAATTTCAGGGAGAGGAAAATAAGCATTTGTTTCCTTTATTAAGCAAAAACTCTGTGTGTGCCAGACACTGTGCTAAATGCTCTATAATGTTCTCTAATTTTACTTAATTCAAACACATCACATAACCTCACTAACATTCAAGTTTCTATTGCATAATGTGGGAATGATATATCTGTAATACCTTAAAAACTTATTTCAAATGAGATGAAATATGTAACAATTTTTTTTTCTGAAGGAGATGAGGGAGTTTTTGAAGGTGTTTTACAACATCCACATAACTGATTGCAGAAACTCCTTTTACTTATATAGGTAATAAATACAACCATAATAAATATATATGTGTATATGCATATATTATCATTTTAATTTATTCATTAAACATTTCCAATTACATATAAAACTTTTTGACTCATTTAAAAAAAGTTGACTGTAAAATTTCATCCCTCATAGAACTCCCCCTCTTTCAGATGACAAAGAATTAGATGCAAAAAACAGTTCATAGTAGACATGTTGAGAAAGAAAACACAAACAAAACAAAATAAAAGTAAAGTGAAAAAGTGAATGCTTCACTTTGCATTTCGATATCAATTCTAGCTCAGGAGATGGATATCATTGTTAATAATAGGCTCTTTGAAATTGTTGTTTTGCATCATTGTCTTGCTAAGATTAGCTCAATATTTTCAGTTTTTCATTCTCAAAATATTGCTGTTATTGTGTACAGTGTTCTCCTGGTTCTACTCACTTTACTCTATATGACTTCGAATAAAACTTGCCAGGGCTTTTTTTAATAAATATTTTTGTACGAGATGCTTTTCTTTTTTCTTTTATCTCTTTACGATATGGACCAAGTATTGATAGTACTGAAGCAAAGGGTAAATACAGTTTTACAGAATTTTGGGCCTAGTTAAAATTATTCTCTATAAGGTTTGGACTGGTTAAAAACTCTAACAGTAATGAAAGTGTCTCCTTTTTTCATATCACATCCAGAATTTTTCATTTTCCATTTGTGTTATTTTATCAAATTTGATAGATGTGAGAAAGTACTTCAGTGATCTTTTAATTTGAATTTCTATAATAAAAATTATTTAGAGTATTTTTTATGTGACTATTGGTAGCTTTCACTTATCTTTCTGAAATTCCTGTTCATAGCCTTTGACCATTTTTCAACTGGGAAATGGCTCTTATTTTTAAAAATTTGGATTAATTTCCTATATTCATTTTCATAATACACAAGAGAAGGGCAGATCAATTAAGTTTCTCTACCTGAATAAAGCTGCAGGATCCACCAGAAAAGTAGCCCTTCACAACAGTGTGATACAGTAATAGGGGAATAGTTGAGATCTCTAAGTGTACCCTTCCCCAAAACTGATACTTCACAATGACTTTTACAATAATCAATGAGTCAAAGAGAAAATAGTGAAACCACTTGGTAACTACATAAAAAATCACTATGATGATGACTATGTCAAACTTTCTGTTAGGTGTATTAATGGCAATCTTTGAGAGGGGTTAGGTGGTAAGGAGAGATTGGCCAGTGAGTTGAATCTCTTAACCTTTCCTCAAAGTGCCACTAACACTTGACAAACTGAGGGGATTTCTCGGGAATGGTGGATATCCAGAGAATGGGAGCTTATGTGCGAGGACAATGGGAAGGCTATCACAAATGTTGAGGTATGTGGAGATCCTGGCTGGACCAACCCAGAGCCTCATTGAACTAAAGCCTCCCCCTGGTCAACCAATGACTGCAGGGGATCTAGCTCAATGATGGTCTCAGCTAAACAACTACTTTCTTCTTCCCCTCTTCCCCTCTTTGTCCAAGAATAAATTGGAACCTGTGATCTGACTGCTATATAATTTATTTGTTGGTAAATTAGGGTAGTTCATGAAGGTGAAGGATAGAAGATAGAAGGTAGACACCACTGATCTAAGTCCCAAGGTCCATCACCTTTGAGAGCCAATTCTGGCTTTAATCCAAAGGTTCTCCTTTTCCATCTCCCTATATCTATTTCTATCCTATTATCTTAGTTATGAATACATTTAGGTAAGGCAAGGTGAGAAAGGGAAGTTTGGGGGTCCACTCCTAGATTAGACTCCTGACTCCCCAAGAATCAAGTGATCTTGGTCTTGATAGTAACATGACTGCTGGTAATGTAAGGGGTAAAAAGGAATTTTGTTTGGGTGAATATTAAAAGGTTTGGTCACCAGGGAATTGAATAATTATCAATCCCCAATTACAGAATAACCTTAAGTCAAAATGACTTTTATGGAAGTTTATTTACAAATGAGTAGAGGAAGAGAAAATAAGAAACTGAGAGAGAGGATAGGACAGGATAAGTAATCTAATATATTAAGTAATTTCCTCCGGCCCCCTTTGTTCAACTCAGGCAGATCTAATTAGTCCTCAGTCAAAGGGGGGGGGTCAGCCTTGAGCCCAAGCCCAGAGAGACCCAGAGGGCCAGAGATGAATGAAACAGGAGCTTCAGTCACAGAATCTCTTTTGAAAGAGCAGTTCCTTTAAAGAAGTCCAGGAAGATTTAGTCTTTACACTCACCACAAGTAATTCCAAAGGAGAAATTAATAGCAGTCACACTTAGTCCAAGGTCTCAGCCAGTGGTCGGCACTCCTCCAGGTCCAAGGTCTGAGGGTCCCAGCCAGAGCTCCTTCATGTCCAAGCCAAGAACAAGAAGAAAGCTACAGGAAGTTGTAACTCTCTTTTAAAGGGGCTTCTTTTGGAGTTCCAGTGAGATGGCGGCATAGACTGAGTGAATTTTGAAACCTCCGCACCCTTACACACTGAAATAGAAAACAATGTGCTTCAAAAAGAAAGAGGACAAAATATAATACTTGGATAGAGCAGGGGGAACCCTACTGCAGGACAACTAAAGAGGTACACCAAGAAAAAGGCTTCAATACTTGAACTATCGGGACTGAGGACATAGAAGGGGAATCCCAGGATCCCAGGACACATTCCCCACGTGCTGTGCAGAGTCTCCAGTGGCTGGGAAATCTCAAGTCCGGTGGGTGCACTGGTCAGGAGAGAGGGCCTGCTGGCATAGGACTCATGGAGTCAAAACACAGGCACTGGAGAGATGACTGGATGAGAAAACCAGAGAAACACAGCAAAAACACCCAGAAGATGGTGGCTTAGAGAGAGCCAAACCCCAGGGCACAGACAGCTTGGCTTCCTCATACCTATATAGAGAACTCAGGGCTTCAAGAGGAAAGAAAACCAGATCAAACACAGCAGATAGCACAGGGGGGCCCCATTGCTGGAGAGCTCAGTTCAGAGAAAATGCTCCTTCTTGTCACACCACCTTTTTTGTTTTTTTGTTTGTTTGTTTTGTTTTGTTTGTTTTTCCCTCCCCTCCAGGTTTTGAGGTTTTAGCCTCAGGGCAGATTAATCCAATCAATACAGGATTAATCCCAACAATTGGACAGACAGTGAAGTCTTCCAAGGGCAGAGAAAGTAACTACAAACCTTTGCCCC
The DNA here is from genome assembly GCF_016433145.1 of Gracilinanus agilis. Classification (NCBI taxonomy): domain Eukaryota; kingdom Metazoa; phylum Chordata; class Mammalia; order Didelphimorphia; family Didelphidae; genus Gracilinanus; species Gracilinanus agilis. Next base: position 297,782,734 of record NC_058133.1, on the reverse strand, counting down.
TGGGGGGAAGATCTTTCATGAAAGATCATTAAATACATCTGCTCAAACTAGCAGAACAAGGAAGGGAAAAAACATGAGTAAGCAACAGAAAAAGAGAAAAGAAATGACAATTGACAGCTTTTTCAAGGAAGTGAAAAGGGAGCAAATGAAACAGAAATAGAAGAAGAGGAAGTAGTTCTAGCGAACTGGACACAGGCTTTAAAAGATCTCAAAATTCAATTAACTCATGGATTTAAAACTCAATTAAGTCAAGAACTTCAGGAATTCAAAAAAACAATCGAGAGAGGCTGAAGACAATTTGAAAAAGGAAATACATGAGCTAAAACAAGAAAATAAAGTCTTAAAAGCCAGAATTGGCCAGCTTGAAAATGAAGCAAAGAAGGCAAAAGATGATCTACAAAGAAAATCAGACCAGAAAGAGAAGGAAGGCCAAAAAGCAAAGAATGAAATTCAGTCTTTAAAAAACAGAACTCAACAACTAGAAGAAAATGACTTCAAAAGGCAGCAAAAATATATTAAACAAAATTAAAAAATGAAAAATTTGAGGAGAATATGAAACACCTCATTGATTCAAACAAACATCTGGAGAACAGAGCTAGAAGAGACAACTTAAGAATTATTGGTTTACCAGAACATCATGATGAAAGAAAAAGTTTAGATAGCATTTTACAAGAAATTATCAGAGAAAATTGCCCAGAAATTCTTGAACAAGAGGGAAAAGTGGAAATTGACAGGATCCACAGATCACCTCCTACATTTAATCCACAACCGACAACTTCCAGGAATATGACAGCCAAATTCAAAAACTACCAGACCAAAGAAAAAATATTACAAGCTACCAAAAAGAAGTCATTCAGATATCAGGGAACCACAGTTAGGATAACATAGGATCTGGCTGCATCTACATTGAAGGACGGGAAGGCATGGAATACAATATTCAGGAAATTAAGAGAACTGGGTCTACAACCAAGAATCAACTATCCAGCAAGATTAACTATATTATTGCAGGGGAAAGTATGGTCATTCAATAAAATTGAGGACTTCCACACATTCATCAAGAAAAAACTGGACTTAAACAGAGAGTTTGCTGCCCAAACCCAGAATTCAAGAGAATCAACATAAGGTAATTAAGGGAATAGGGGAAGAGAAAAAAATTCTTTTCCTTAAGGGACACAAGTTCAATCAATTTATATCCCAAGAAGAAAAGAAGGTATTGGCAAATATTAAAAAATATTATTACCAACAGGGTAACTAAAAGAAGTTTACATAGAGAGAACAGGGCCAAACTGTATAGGATGAAATGTCAAGAGATATATAAATATATATGTATGTATGTATGTATAAATATATACAAAACTGGGGGGGGGGAAGATAACAATAAGAAAAAAAGGAAAGCAAACAAAAAGGAATAAATTTATATTCCATAAAGAAGCATGTGGGATCAACAGGAAAAAATAATAATACACTGTAAGGGTAAAGAGGTTAGAGAGAGGGAATATTCAATACTAAAGTGCTTTGAAATCAACTTAGAGAAGAACAATCAGATCCATGGGGGCAGAAAATTGATTCACGCCCTATAGAGAAGTAGAAAGGTAACAAAGGGACTGGTAGGGAGGGAAGCAAAACTAGGAAGGGAGAGGGCTTAGGGAGGGGGGGAAGAACCTTGTGGCTTTAAAGAACAATAAGAGGGGAATAAGAAGGGAGGGGCAGAAAGGGAAGTACAACAAGGGAGGGGATTATAGGAACTGATTAAAAACAAAACACTGGTATAGAAGGAAACAGTGAAAGAAAAAAAGGACAGGACTAGGAGAGAGAATCAAACTGTCTGGGAATGCAGAGTTGATAATTATAACTCTGAATGTGAATGGGATGAACTCACCCATAAAACTGAAGAAAATAGCAGAGTGGATTAGAAACCAAAACCCAACCATATGTTGTTTACAAGAAACACACATCAGAGACAGACAGACATAGAATGAAAATGAGAGGATGGAGCAAAATCTTTTGGGTTTCAAATGAGAAAAAGAAGGCAGGGGTGGTTATCATGAACTCTGACAGAGCCAAAGTAAAAATAGATAAGGTTAAGGGGCAGCTGGGTAGCTCAGTGGAGTGAGAGTCAGGCCTAGAGACATGAGGTCCTAGGTTCAAACCCGGCCTCAGCCACTTCCCAGCTGTGTGACCCTGGGCAAGTCACTTGACCACCATTGCCCACCCTTACCAATCTTCCACCTATGAGACAATACACCGAAGTACAAGGGTTCAAAAAAAATTAAAAATAGATAAGGTTAAAAGAGATAGGGAAGGTTACTACATCCTAATAAAAGGCAGTATAAACAATGAAGGAATATCAGTACTCAATATATATGCACCAAACGGAATAGCTTCCAAATTTCTAAAGGAGAAGCTAGTGGAGCTCAAGGATGAAATTGATAGCAAAACCATACTAGTAGGGGACCTGAACCTTCCCCTATCAAATCTAGATGAGTAAAACCAAAAAATAAATAAGAAAGAGATAAGAGAGTTGAATGAAACCCTAGAAAAAAATCGAGTTAATAGATATTTGGAGAAAAATAAATACAGACAAAAAGGAATATGCCTTCTTTTCAGCAGCACATGGAACATTCACAAAGATAGACCATGTAATAGGGCACAGAAACATGGCAAACAAATGCAAAAAAGCAGAAATAATAAATGTAACCTTCTCAGATCATAATGCAATAAAAATAATTAATAAGAATACATGGAGAGGCAAACAAAAAACTAATTGGAAATTAAAAAATATAATTCTCCAAAATAATTTAGTGAAAGATCAAATCACAGAAACAATTAATAATTTCATTGAAGACAATGACAATGATAAGACATCTTACCCAAACTTATGGGATGCAGCCAAAGCAGTTCTAAGGGGAAAATTGATATCACTGAGTGCATATATTAACAAATTATGGAGGGCAGAGGTTAATGAATTGGGCATGCAACTTAAAAAACTAGAAAATGAATGAATTAAAAATCCTCAGATGAAAACTAAATTAGAAATACTAAAAATGAAAGGAGAAATCGATAAAATCAAAAGTAAAAGAAATATTGAATTAATAAATAAGAGTAGAAGCTGGTATTTTGAAAAAAACATATAAAATAGACAAAGTACTGGTTAATCTAACTAAAAAAAGGAAAGAAGAAAACCAAATTAATAGTATCAAAGATAAAAAAGGAGACCTCAACTCTAATGAAGAGGAAGTTAAGGCAATCATTAAAAACTATTTTGCCCAATTATATAGCAATAAATTTAGTAATCCAGGTGATATGGATGAATATTTGCAAAAATATAAATTGCCTAAATTAACAGCAAAAGAAATAGAATACTTAAATAATCCAATATCAGAAAAAGAAATTGAACAGGCCATTAAAGGACTCCCTAAGAAAAAATCACCAGGGCCTGATGGATTCACAAGTGAATTCTATCAAACATTCAAAAAAACAACTAATCCCAATAATATACAAATTATTTGATACAATAAGCAAAGAAGGAATCTCACCAAACTCCTTTTATGACACAAATGTGGTACTGATTCTAAAGCCAGGCAGATCAAAAACAGAGAAAGAAAATAACAGACCAATCTCCTTAATGAATATAGATATAAAAATATTAAATAGAATACTAGCAAAAAGACTCCAGTGAGTGATAAAGAGGGTTATTCATCATGATCAGGTGGGATTTATACCAGGAATGCAAGAATGTTTCAAATTAGGAAAACCATCCACATAATTGACCATATCAACAAGCAAACTAACAAAAACCTCATGATTATCTCAATAGATGCTGAAAAATCCTTTGACAAAATACAACACCCATTCCTACTGAAAACATTAGAAAGAATAGGAATAGAAGGTTCTTTCCTAAAAATAATAAACAGTATATATCTACAATCAACAAGCATCATATACAATGGGGATAAATTAGAAGTCTTTCCAATAAGATCAGGAGTGAAACAAGGATGCCCATTATCACCTCTTTTATTTAACATTGTACTAGAAACACTAGCAGTAGCAATTAGAGAAGAAAAATAAATTGAAGGTATTAAATTAGGCAAGGAGGAGACTAAACTATCACTCTTTGCAGATAATATGATGGTCTACTTAAAAAAATCCTAGAGAATCAACTAAAAAGCTAGTAGAAATAATCAACAACTTTAGCAAAGTTTCAGGATACAAAATAAATGCACATAAATCATCAGCATTTCTATGTATTTCCAACACATCACAGTAGCAAGAGTTAGAAAGAGAAATACCATTTAAAATTACCCTAGACAATATAAACTACTTAGGAATCTATCTACCAAAACAAATACAGGAATTATATGAACATAACTACAAAACACTTTCCAAAAAAGTAAAACTAGATCTAAACAATTGGAAAAACATTGAGTGTTCATGGGTAGGATGAGCTAACGTAATAAAAATGACCATTCTACCCAAATTAATTTACTTATTTAGTGCCATACCTATCAAACTACCAAAAAACTTTTTGCTACATTTGAAAAAACTATAACAAAGTTTATTTGGAAGAACAAAAGATCAAGAATATCAAGGAAAATAATGGAAAAAAAACATGAAGGAAGGTGGCTTAGCAGTACCAGATATTAAGCTATAGTATAAAGAACAGTCATCAAAACAATATGATACTGGCTAAGAGATAGAAGGGAGGATCAGTGGAATAAACTTGGGGTAAATGACATCAGCAAGACAGTGTATGATAAACCCAAAGAGCCCAACTTTTTGGACAAAAATCCACTATTTGACAAAAACTGCTGGGAAAATTGGAAAACAATATGGGAGAGATTAGGTTTAGATCAACATCTCACATCATACACCAAGATAAATTCTGAATGTGTGAAAGACTTAAATATAAAGAAGGAAACTGTAAGTAAATTAGGTGAACACAGAATAGTGTACTTGTCAGATCTCTAGGAAAAGAAAGATTTTAAAACCAAACAAGAGTTAGAGAAAATTACAAAATGTAAAATAAATAATTTTGATTATATTAAATTACAAAGGTTTTGTACAAAGAAAAACAATGCAACCAAATCAGAAGGGAAACAACAAACTGGGAAAAAATCTTTATATGAAAAAATTCTGACAGAGGTCTAATTACTCAAATATACAAGGAGCTAAATCAATTGTATAAAAATCAAGCCATTCCCCAATTAATAAATAGACAAGGGACATGAATAGGCAATTTTCAAATAAAGAAATCAAAAGTATCAATAAGCACATGAGAAAGTGTTCTAAATCTCTAATAATTAAAGAAATGCAAATCAAAACAACTCTCAGGTACCACCTCACACCTAGCAGAATGGCTAAAATGATAGCAGGGGAGAGTAATGAATGTTGGAGGGGATGTGGCAAAATTGGGACATTAATGCATTGCTGGTGGAGTTGTGAACTGTTCCAACCCTTCTGGATGGCAATTTGGAACTATGCCCAAATAGTGATAAAAGATTGCCTGCCCTTTGATTGAGCCATACCATTGCTGGGATTGTACCCCAAAGAGATCATAGATAAATAGACTTGCAGAAAAAAATATTTATAGCTGTGCTCTTTGTGGTGGCAAAAAACTGGAAAGAAAGGGTATGTCCTTCAATTGGGAAATGGCTGAACAAATTGTGGTGTATGTTGGTGATAGAATACTATTGTGCTCAAAGGAATAATAAACTGGAGGAATTCCATGTGAACTGGAAAGACCTCCAGGAATTGATGCAGAGTGAAAGGAGCAGAGCCTGAAGAACATTGTACACAGAGACTGATATACTGTGGTAAAATCGAATGTAATGGATGTCTGTACTAGAAACAATGCAATGACCCAAGACAATTCTGAGGGATTTATGGAAAAGAACACTACCCACATTCAGAGGAAGAACTACAGGAGTAGAAACACAGAAGAAAAACAACTGCTTGGACACTTGGGTTGATGATGTGATTGGGGATGTAAACCTGAAAAGACCACACCCATGTAACTATCAATAATGTGTAAATAAATCTTGACTGACCACACATAATTAAACCATTGGAAATGAGAATTGGCTACAGTGGAGTGGGAAGGAGGGTTTAGGGGGTGAAGGGGAAAGTAAAAACATGACATGTAACTATGGAAAATTTTCAAAAAATAAAAAAATATTAAAGGGGCTTCTTTTGTGTTACTTCCTGTGCCTTCCTCTTTGTTTACATGTCCAATCAAAACAGTCACTTTTCTTAGTACTGCCCAGGAGGCAGTCAGTAAATTCTGATTCATCACTCACTTTAGTACTGTTGGGTTACAGACCACCCAACTTGTGACTTAAGTGGGGATAAAGATTGGCAGGGCAGATTTAATTTCATGATCACAGTTGGGAAACAGGCTTTCAGGATTAATACCAGTTCAGGAAAACCCTCAGGTAGACTGTTGAAACATTTTGAACAAGTTCCACTCCTTCCTTCCACCTTGATCTCCTCAATCCAAAAGCCCCTTCCTTTGGAATCCTTCCCAGAATTCTCCACTGTCTCCAGCTGATGCTTCTTGCTCAGGCTCACAGTATGCAACATTCTGTGATGAATTTTCCTTCCTCAAACTCTGCCTTTTCGTAGGTAGCTAATATAGTCCTCAGGGAAAATATCATGACCTTAGAAATATATATTTTTCAAAAACATAGACAAATTGTGGACTAATTAACTTAATATGTTTTTTTAATTAGAAAAAAAAACTACTCTAATATTCTTGAACAAGAGGGAAAATTAGAAATTAAAAGAATCTAATAATTACCTTCTACAATAAATCTCCAAATGACAATTCCCAGGAATATTACAGTCAAATTTAAGAGCTCTCCAATGAAGAAGAACATTTTGCAAGCAGTCAAAAAGAAAAAAAAATCAGGATTATCCAGGATTTATTTGATTCTACATTAGAGGATCAGAAGGCTTGGAATATTATATTCCAGAAGGCAGAGGAACCAAGTTTACAGTCCAGAATTATATACCCATCAAAATTGATTATATTATTACAGGGGGAAAGATGATCATTTATTTAAAAAGAAGATATCCAAGCATTCCTGATCAAAAGGTCAGACCTAAACAGAAAATGTAATTATCAAATACAATAGACAATAGATTCACAGAAAGATAAATAAGAAAAAGGAAATTTAGATGATTAAATAATGTCAAACTCTTTGTAATCTTAAATATAAAGATAATATTTGTAACTCAAATTTTTATTATTAGTTTGAAGTGATATAAGTAATCAAAGTGTATGAGAGTAAACTCTTTGAGATGACATGATGTGCAAAAAAATAGCAAGGGGGTTAAAAAAAGTATTGAACTGATAAAATGGAGGAGAAAAGTAAAATGAGTTAAATTACATCACCTAAATAGGTGAGAAAAAAAAAACTATTACAGTGGAAGGTAGGATGAAGGTGATAAGGAGAACTGTTTAAAACTTACTTTCATAGGAATTTGATCAGAGAGGAAATAACAATCCTCTCATTGTGGTAGAGAACCCCATCTTACCATATAGAGAAGTAGGAAGTGATTAAGAAGGGGAGATTAGTATGGGAGTAATATAATGGGGGGTAGAGTTAGGGAAGATTAAAAGTAAAACACTTGTGAGGAGGGACAGAGTTAAAGGAGAAAGTGCAACAGCAAAAGGGGAAAATATGATGAAGAGGAATACATATATAGTAATCATAACTATGAATATAAATGAGATGAATTTATCCATAAAACAGAAGCTGATAGCAGAGTATATTTAAAAGCAGAATTCTATAATCTGTTGTTTACTAGAAGAACATTTGAGGCATGTAAACACACACAAAGTAAAGGTAAGGCAATGGAATTAAATTTATTGTATGGATTGTATGGACCATCTTTATTTTTAAAAAGAGCAATAATAAAGAACTCAGACAAAGCTAAAGTAAAAATAAATCTAATTAAAAGAGATAATAAAGGTAATTGCAACTTGATGAAAGGTACTATTGATAATGAAGTAATATTAATACCTAACATATGTGCCCCAAATGATATAGACTCCACATTTTAGAAGGAGAAATTAAAATGATCTTAAAGAGAAAATAAAGAGTAAAATTATACCAGTGAAAGACCTCTATCTTCCTCTCTCAGAAATAGATAAAACAAACCAAGTCAAAAAATTTTAAAAAAGAAATAGTAAAAGAAGCTACAAAAATTTTTATAAAAAATTAGATTTAATAGAAGTCTGGAGAAAATTGAATGGGAATAAAAAGGAATATACCTTATTTTCAACATGTCATGGTATGTTCACAAAAACTGATGATATACTAGTGTATAAAAACTTCATAGCCAAGTACAGAAAAGCAAAGATAAAAAATGCATTATTTTCAGATCATAATGTAATAAAATTACAATTGATAAGGGTTCAGAGAAAGACACATTAAAAATAATTGGAAAGTAAATAATATAATTTTAAAAAAAGGGATGGGTTAGCAAACAAATTATAGAAATAATCAATAATTTCATTAAAGAGAATGACCATGAAATAACATATCAAAATTCATGGAATACAGCCAAAGAATTATACAAGGCAATTTTTGTATCTCTGAATGCTTATATCAATGAAATAGAGGGGGGAAAGCACATCAATTAAGTGGACATACAATTACTACATCAAAATACCTAGAAAATGAAGAAATTAAAAATCTTCATTTAAAGAATAAATTGGAAATATGAAAAATCTAAGGAGAAATTAAGAATATTGAAGATAAGAGAACTCTTTAACTAATAAATAAAACTAGGAGTTTTTTTGTGGTGGGGGAATAAAATAGAGAATTGGCTAATTTAATTTTAAAAAGGAAAAGGAAAGAAGAAAATCAAATTGCAAGTATTGAAATTGAAAAGAGTGAATTCATCACCAATGAAGAAGAAATTAAAGCAATCATTAGGAGTTATTTTGCCCAACTATATGACAATAAATCTGATAATATGGGTGAAATGGATGCATATTTACAATAATATAAAGTGCCCAACTAAACAAAAGAGGAAAGAGAATATTTAATCCCAATTTAGGAAAAGAAATTGAACTAAAACAAAAAATACCTAAGGCCAGGTGGATTCACAAGTAAATCCTATTGAATATTTAAAGAACAATTAAACCCAATGACATATAAACTCTTAGGCAAAATAGGCAATGAAGGAATCCTACCAAATTCTTTTTATGACACAATAAATCTATGTCAGATGGGCAATACACAGTTAGTAATCATAACACTGAATGTGAATAGGATGAACTTATCCATAAAACAGAAATGAATGACAGACTGGATTAAAAACCAGAAACCTACCATATGATGTTTGCAAGAAACACATTTGAGGTGGACAGACACACATGGGTTAAAGATAAGAGGCTGGAGCAGAATCTATTGGACTTCAATTGAGACAAAGAAGGCAAGAGTAGTAATCATTATATCAGACAAAGCTAAAGCAAAAATAGATCTGATTAAAAGAGATAAGGAAGGTAATTACATCTTGATGAAAGGCAGTATAAATAATGAAATATCAGTACTTACGATATATGCATCAAATGGTATAGCATTCAGATCTTTAAAGAAGAAATTAAAGGACCTTATGGAGGAAATAAATAGCAGAACTATACTAGTGGGTGACCTCAACCTTTCCCTATCAGAACTAGATAAATCTAAGCAAAAATAAATTATAAAGAAGTAAATGAATTTTTAGAAAAGTTAGATTTAATAGATATCCAGAGAAAAATGAATATTGATGAAATGGAATATACCTTCTTTCAGCTGGACACGGTACATTTACAATGAATAATCATCCACTAGAGCATAAAAAAAACTTCACAACCAAATGCATAAAAGCAGAAAAAATGAATGCAACTTTTTTTTATTCATAATATAGTAAAATTATAATCAATAAGGTTTCATAGAGAGGCAAATTAAAAATTAATTGGAAACTAAATAATCTAATTCCTCAAAACTAATGGGTCAAAGAACAAATTATAGAAAAAATTACTGATTTCATTGAAGAGAATGACAATGAGGAGACAATATATAAAAATCCATGGAATGAGCCTAAGCATTACCAAGGGGAAAAGCTATATCTCAGAGTGAATATATCAATTAAACAGAGAAAAGGCCAATCAAAGAATTGGGCATGCAAATTAAAAAAACTATAAAGAGAACAAATTTAAAATCCCAGTTGAAGACTAAATCAGAGATCCTGAAAATCAAAGTAAAAATTAATAAAACAGAATGTAAAAGAAACATTGAACTAATAAGACTAGGAGTTGGTTTTATGAAAAATCAAATAAAGTAGATAGAGTACTGGTTAATTTCATTAAAAATAAGAAAAAAAGAATCAAAGTACCAGTATAAAAAATGAAAAGTGTGATTTCACCTCTAATCATGAAGTTAAAGGAAACATTAGGAGCTATATTGCCCAATTATATGGCAATAAATCTTAAAATCTAGGTGAAATGAATGAATATTCACCAAAAAAATAAATTTCCTACATTAACAAAATAGGAAATAGAATACTTAAATAATCTCATCTCCAAAAAAAATAATTGAACAAGCCATCAGTGAACTCCCCCCAAAAAAATGTCCAGGACCAAATACATTCACAAGCGATTTCTATCAAATACTTAAGAAACAATTAATCTCAATACTATACAAAGTATTTGGTAAAATAAGAAAAAAGACATCCTACCAAAATCTTTTTTAAGATGCAAATATTGTACTTCTGACTAAAACAGGAAGACAAAAACAAAGAAAGAAAATTATAGACCAATATCCTTAATAAACATAGATGCCTATACCACAATAAGGTAAATATGGGTACATGATTTAAACATAAAGAGTTATATTATAAGTAAGTAAGAGAAACATAGAATAGTTTACCTGTCTTAGCGATGGAGAAGAGAAGAATTTAAGACCAAGCAAGAGATAAAGAACATTATATGATATAAAATGAATAATTTTGATTATATTAAATTTAAATATATATATATTACAAACAAAACCAGTGCAAGCAAGATTAGAAGGGAAGCAACAAACTGGGAAAAATTTAAAACATTTTCTTCTGATAAATGTCTTATTTCTGAAATATATAAAGAAGTAAGTCAAATTTATAAGAATATAAGTCATTTCCCAATTAATAAATGATCAAAGGATATGAATAGGGAGTTTTCAGATGAAGAAATCAAAGTTATCAATAATTACATGAAAAACTGTTCTAAATCTCTCCTGATTAAAGAAATGCAAATTAAAATGATGCTGAGGTATCACTTCATACCTATTAATTCATCCAATTTGACAGTAAAGGAAAATTATAAATGTTGCAGGGAATGTCGAAAATTGGAACACTAATGCATTGCTGGTAGATTTGTGAATTGATCCAGACTTTCTGGAAAGCAATTTGGAATTATGCCCAAAGGGCTATAAAAGAATGCATACCTTTTGATCCAGCAATACCACTACTAGGTCTGTATCCCAAGAGGTTAAAAAAATGGGAAAGGACCTATTTCTACAGAAATATTTATAGCTTTGCTTTTTTGTGGTGGCAAAGAATTGGAAACTAAATGGAGATTGTATAAATAAAATGTGATATAACATGCTGATGGAATACTATTGTACTATAAGGAATGATGAACATGATCACTTCAGAAAGAAATGGAAAGGCCTTCACAAACAGATGAAGAGTGAAATAAGCAGAACCAGGAGAACATTGTACATAGTAACTGAAATATTGTAGAAAGATAAAATTTGATAGACAGCTACTAGCAGCAATACAATGATCCAAGACAATTCTGAAGGATTTATGAAAAAGAATGCTATCCACCTCTAGAGAAAGAAATGTTGGAGTAGAAATGCAGATGAAAACATCTCTTTTATCATATATTTATTTCAGTATGTGATTTGGTGTTTTGGTTTTATAAGATTATTCACTTACAAAAATGAATAATATGAGGGGGCAGTTAGGTGCTTCAGTGGACTGAGAGTCAGGCCCAGAAATGGGAGTTCCTGGGTTCAAATCTAACCTCAGACACTTCCTAGCTGTGTGACCCTAAGCAAGTCACTTGACTCCCATTGTCTAGCCCTCACCAATCTTTTGCCTTGGAACCAATACACAGTATTGATTCCAAGACGGAAGGTAAGGGTTTTAATTAAAAAAATGAATAATATGGAATTAGGTTTGAATGACAATATATGTATTACCTCGATTGAAATGGTTGTCAGTTCCTGGATGGGGGAGACAAGAAATGAGGGAGATAGCATGAATCTTTTAACTTAGGAAAACTTATGTGGAAATGTGTTACTAAAATAAAATAAAGGTAATTTTTTTAAAAGTAAAAGAAAATCCTATCTACCAGTCTATAGTAATTATATCATGAAATCATTCATTATGACCATCAAATGGGATTTACACCAGGAACACTATAATTGCTCACATTAAGGAAGTATTATGTTTAATAAAATTAAATACCCCAATAACCCAAGCTATACAATTTTCTCAACAGATTCACAAAAATCTCTTGACAAAGTACAATGATTTTTTATGCTAAAACTACAAAAATAGGTATAGGCATCCCTTTTCAATATATTTTTAATTACATCTAAAAAATGATGGCTACCTAGCCTAATGTCCTGAGTGCCAGGCTTAGAGATGAGAGGTCTAGGTTTCAAATCTTGCTTCCAACATTTCCTAGCTGTGTGACCATTGACTAGTAACTTAATCTGATATCCCTAGGCACTCTTCTTCCATGGAAACATTGCTTCGTAATGGATTTTAAAAATATCTCTCTAAATCCAAAAGCAATTATTCTATGAGATGAGGTAACACTACAAACTTTAACACATTTAGTTGTATAACTAAGATCCCTCCTCTATCCAGTAATAGTTAATATACTTCCAGAAATGCTAGCAATAGCAATTAGTTAATAAAAAGAAATTAAAGAAAGATAGGTAAACAGGAGACAAAAATCTCCCTATTGGCTAACAATGTTAGATTTCAGGGTTAATCCTCAATAATTAGTAAAATATTGAGAAATTATCTTCAGCAAAATTGAAGATTACAAATAAATCTTCAAAAATCATTCCCATTTTTATACAATATTAACAAAACACAAGCAGCAATAATGGAAAGGAAAATATCATTCAAAAAAAGCTACAAAATACATGGAATAGCTGAGAACCAAATATGCAAAGCACACAAAATACATGTATATTTCAATTGCAAAATTATTCTTCATAAAAGGAAGAACAATTTAAATTAATGGAGCAATATCCAGTACTCACAAGTAGACTATGGCGATATAATTTTTAAATGGTGCCAAAATGAATTTGTATTTTTAATGACATATAAATAAAATTTCTAAAATGATACTTCACCAGATTTGGTCAAAGAATTAAAAATCCATTTTGAAAAATAATATCTAAACTATTAAAGAAAATGGTAAAACCTAGATACAAAAGGGGAGTAGAACTTTTAGATCCCCAAATGTAAAGCAACATGCACTAAAACTGTCCTTTATTGTTTAAAGGTTAGAGATTCAGATAAATGGAAAAAGGTAGAAACAATAAAACTCAAAACCTCACTAAAATCTTTCTGTGGATTACAACCAAATGGCTTAAGTCTTCAAAGACATGGGATTACCAGATCATTTTACTTCAGTTCTGAGGATCTTGTAGCCAACTCTTCAAGAAACAACATTTAGAACTAAAGATGAAATAAGTTATTGATTTAAAATGAGAAAGGAGTATGACAAGTGTGTATAGTGCAGTGGTTCCCAAAAATTTTTGGACTACTGTCCCCTTTACAGAAAAAAATATTACTTAGCCCCCTGGAAATTATTTTTTTAAATTTTAATAGCAATTAATAGGAAAGATAAATGCATCTGTGGCCATCACCAACCTCCTGGATCACTGCAGCACCCACCAGGGGGTGGTGGCGCCCACTTTGGGAATCACTGGTATAGTGTTACTCTTATTTATTTAACTTATATACAGAGAACACCATACAAAATGTCTGGCTGAGTGAATCAAAAGCTGGAACTAAGTTTGCCAGGAGAAATATCAATACTAAGATATGTAGACAATACCACTCTAAAGTCTGAAAGCAAAGAAGAATTAAGAAGTCTTTTGATGAGAGCAAAAGAGAGGAGTGAAAAAGCTGACCTAAAGCTTAACATTAAAAAGAAAAAAAGTAGGGAGGAGGTTCCAGGTTAAGATGGCGGCAGAATAAGAAGCAGCTCTTAACCACTCCTGACCGAAACACACAAAACTCCTCAAGGGGACATAAAAACAAGTCCAGAAGAACAGAGGAACCCCACAAGAGGGCACAGTGTGGAAGGTACGTGGAATCGAGGCATTTCCATGCTATAAAGGCGTGAAACAGCTCTCACTAAATCACGGGTTGAGCAACTACCCCACCCCCAACCCCTCCACACACACCACCTATAGCTCCGAAGCTAGTTAAAAAGAAATAGAGCAATTTTGGGGCACCCATTGAGTCATTGGCGGCACTGGGGCCTGTTCCTGAGAGCGGCAGGATTTGGGATCCCAAGAAGCTAGTGAGCGCACACGGAATTTGAGCGCGGGAGCAGGATGGCAGGAGCGGACGCAGGGCGCAGAGCGCCAGCTGAGAGCACAGGCACAGGTGGAGGCATGGGTGGAGGTAGACACAGCCATGAGCTAAAGCTCTGAAACCCTGAGTGGGGAACCAGTGCAGATGGGCATACGACTGTGGAAGCAGTGCCCTGAGACTTGTAAAGAAACCTCAGGCAGAGGATCAAGCAAGGGGGTCCACCAGGGGGCTTGACCTTGGAAAAAACCAGACAGACCTCAGGAGCCAATAGACCACAGACAGACCTTGAGCGCAAGGATAAACCTGAGAAGCTGCTGGGCTAATGATGGCTACCCAGTCTCAGGAAGCTCAGAAGAGAAAGATTAACAACAAGAAAAAGAAGTCTTTAACACTGGACAACTTTTACACAGAGAAAATCCAGACAACTGAGCAAACAGAGGAGGAGAAGAAACAAGCATCCGGACCCTCCTCAAATAAGGAAAACTCCTCACAAGCTATGGAAGAGTTCAAAACTGAGATTTTGAGGAAAATGGAAGAGATCTGGCAAGAAAATAACAGTTTAAAAGGTAGAATCTTGCAATTGGAAAGTGAGGCTCAGAAACCAAATGAACTGATGAGCAAATTGAACAACAGAAATGACCAGATTGAAAAGGAATACCAGAAGATTATAGCCAAAAACCAGAAGATTACAGCCAAAAACTAATCCCTAAAGGCTAGAATTGAGCAATTGGAAACTAATGATCTCTCAAGACAATAAGAACAAATAAAACAAAGTCAAAAGACTGAAAAAATAGAAGGAAACATGAAATATCTCAATGAGAGAGTGACAGACCAAGAAAACAGGTCTAGAAGAGACAATTTGAGAATAATTGGTCTTCCAGAAAAACCAGAAATTAATAGAAACCTGGACTCCATACTAACAGAAATAATCCAGCAAAATTGCCCTGAAGTCCTACAACAAGAGGGCAATATAGACATTGAAAGGATTCATAGAACACCTGCAACATTCAATCCAGAGAAGAAAACACCCAGAAATATAATGACAAAATTAAAGAGTTTCCAAGCAAAAGAAAAAATCTTACAAGAAGCCAGAAAGAGACAATTCAAATATCAAGGAGCACCAATCAGGATCACACAGGATCTGGCAGCCTCCACGCTAAAAGATCGCAAGGCTTGGAATACGATATTCAGAAAGGCAAGAGAGCTGGGCCTACAACCACGGATCAACTACCCATCAAAATTGACTATATATTTCCAGGGGAAAGTATGGGCATTCAACAAAATTGAAGAATTCCAAGTATTTGCACAGAAAAGACCAGGGCTAAATGGAAAGTTTGATATCCAACCACAAAAATCGAGAGAAACATGAAAAGGTAAATAAGATACAGAGGGGAAAGAAAGAAAACTTATAATTTTTAAATTTGCCTTTTTAAGGGCCTCAGTGAGATCTAATTATCTGTACTCCTATGTAGAGAAATGTTATGTTTAATTCTCAGTAGTGAACTCTATTCACTATTATAGTATTCACTATTATAGTAATAAGAAGAATAATTCACAGGGTGAGGGTGGAACACTAAATAATCTAAGATGGCATGGGGGATGGGAAAGAGAAGGTGAATAGCAGGGGACACCAAGAGAAACTTGAGTGAATAAGAAAATAGGATATTCTATTACACACAAAGAGGGCATGGGAGGGAGAGGGGACAAATACTATTATAAGAAGGAGAGGAAGAGAGCATTAAGAGGTAATAATCAAAACTTACTCTTAGTGTAATCAACCCAGAAAGGGAAGAGTAGCTATACTATCCATTGAGACATAAAACTATTATCTAACTATTCTGAGAAAGTTAGAAGGGATAAACCAAGGGGAGCAGGGGAGTGGGGAGGACAAAAAAAGGGAGGGGAGAAGTGGGAGGGAATTCATAAGGCCTTTAAAAACAAAAAGAGGGGGAAAAATAAGGGAGGGGGTATAAAGGGAAGTTAATCAAGGGAGAGGATAAGGGATAGTGGCTCAATAGCAAACCACTGGTTTAAAAGGAAAAAAGTGTAAGAAAAACGGAGATAGGAATGGGGGAGGATTTGAAAATGTCAGCAAATGCACAACTGATGATTATAACTCTGAATGTGAATGGGATGAACTCGCTCATAAAACGGAAGCAAATAGCAGAGTGGATTAGAAACCAAAATCCCACCATATGTTGTCTACAAGAAACACATATGAGGCGGGTGGACATACACAAGTTTAAGGTTCAGGGTTTGAGCAAAATCTTTTGGGCGTCAAATGAGAAAAAGAAGGCAGGAGTGGCTATTATGATTTCTGACAAAGCCAAAGTAAAAATAGATATGATTAAAAAAGACAGGGAAGGTCATTACATCCTGATTAAAGGCAGTATAAACAATGAGGAAATAACACTGCTTAATATGTATGCACCAAGTGGCATAGCACCCAAATTCATAAAGGAGAAACTGGCAGAGCTCAAGAAGGAAATAGATAGTAAAACCATACTAGTAGGAGATCTAAATATTCCTCTGTCAGATCTAGATAAATCAAACCCAAAAATAAATAAGAAAGAGGTAACAGAGGTGAATGAAGTCCTAGAAAAATTAGATCTAATATGATATGATATGATAATCCCAAGACAAAAACTAAATTGGAAATCCCAAAAATTAAAGGAGAAATTAATAAAATTGAAAGTAAAAGAATTATTAAACTAATAAATAAGACTAGGAGCTGGTACTTTGAAAAAACAAATAAAATAGATATTATACTGCTTAATTTAACAAAAAAAGAAATGGAATCAAACTATCAGTATCAAAGATGAATAAGATGATCTCACCTTTAATCAAGAGGAAATGAAGGTAATTATTAAGAACTATTTTTCCCAATTATATAGTAATAAATATGGCAATCTAGGTGAAATGGCTGAATATTTATAAAAATATAAATTGACTAGATTAACAAAAGAGGAAATAGAACACTTAAATAATCCCATCTCAGAAAAAGACATTGAACAAGCTATCAAAGAATTTTCTAAAATAAAATCCCAGGGCCAGATGGATTCACGAGTGAATTCTATCAAACCTTTAAAGAACAATGAATTCTAATACTATATACATTTTTGACAAAATAAGCAAGGAAGGAATCTTACCGAATTCTTTTTATGACACAAATACTTTCAAAAAGACTACAGCAAGTTATCACAAGCAAGTTTAACAATGGGTTAAAGTAAGTAATAAGGAAACTAAACCATCACTCTGCAGATGATATGCTGGTATATTTAAAGAATCCCAGAAAATCAACTAAAAGGATAGTGGAAATTTTTAACAATTTTAGCAAAGTTTCAGTGTATAAGATAAACCTACGTAAGATCATCAGCATTTCTGTATATCTCCAACAAAACTCAGCAGCAAGAGCTAGAAAGATAAACTCCATTTAAAATCATTCTAGACTAGACATTCTAGATTCTTAAATACAGTATTTAGGAATCTATCTTCCAAGACAAACATAAGAATTATATGAATGCAACTACAAAACACTTTTCATTCAGTTAAGACTAGAACTAAGTAAGATAAATTCAAAATAGGTAAATGACAAATATAAAGAATGAAATAATAGATAAATTAGGTGAACATAAAATAGTATACCTGTCAGATCTGTAGGAAAGGATGGAATTTACAATCAAGCAAGAGATAGAGAACATAACAAAATGCAAAATGAATGACTTTGATTATTTAAATTAAATGGTTTTTGTACAAACAAAACAAATACAACCAAAATTAGAAGGAAAGCAACAAACTGGGGGGGGGGCGAAATTGCAGGAAAACTCTATGACAAAGGTTTAATTTCCCAAATATATGAGGAATTAAGGCAAATTTACATAAAATCAAGTCATTCCTCAATCAAAAAAAGGCTAAGGGACATGAAGAGGCAGTTTTCACATAAAAAAATCAAAACTATCTATAGGCAAATGAAAAAGTGTTCTAAATCCCTCCATTAGAGGAATGCAAATTAAAACAACCTTGAGGTATCATGTTACACATAGCAGACTGGCCACTGTGGCAGCAATGAAAAGTGATAAGTGTTGGAGGGGATGTGGCAAAATTGGGACACTAATACACTGCTGATGGATTGGTACAACCATTCTGGAGGTTAATTTGGAATTATGTGCAAAGGGCTTTAAAAGAATGCTTGCCCTTTCATAAAGCCATACTGCTGCTGCTGGTCTGTACCCCAAAGAGATAAGGAAAAATAATTGTACCAAATATTTATAGCCACTTTCTTTGTGGTGGCAAAACAATTGGAAAATGAGGGAGTGTCCATCAATTGGGGAATGGCTGAACAAATTGTGATGTCTGATGATGATGGAATATTATTGTACTGAGAGGAATGATGAACTGAAGGATTTCTATATGAACTGGAATGACCTCCAGGAATTGATGCAGAGGGAAAGGAGCAGAACCAGGAGAACATTGTACACAGAAACTAATACATTATGGCACAATCGAATGTAATAGACTTTTTTACTAGTAGCAATGCAATTATTCAAGAAAATTCTGAGGAACTTATGAGAAAGAATGCTATTCATATCCAGAAAAGAACTGTCGGAGCAGAAAAGCAGAAGAAAAACATATGATTGATCAAGTGATTTAATGGGAATATGATTGGGGTTTTGACATTAAAAGGTCATTCTATTGCAAATATGAATAACATGGAAATAGATTTTGAACAATGAAACATGTATAACCCAGTGGAATTGCTTGTCAACTGTGAGAGGGGAGAGAGAAAAGGGGTGAGAAGAATCATGCAACTATTGATATGTTTATGATAACAGGGATCTTTGGAAGCTGATGGACTGGCCTGAGCTAGGTAACAACAGGACACTCTCTTCCCCCCCCCACACAGGCTTGAGTGAATGGGGAGGGGCAAGTGTTCCTTGCTCTCAAACCCCTCCCATTCAGTAGTTGGTTTTCAGTTAAAAATGGAGACTGGGCAATGACTTCTGAGAAGGCTCAGCAAAGCTAATCTCTAATGATGTTCCCCTCAATTTATATTCCCCACAGGTTTGATTGAGGACCAGAGGAGAATCTGGATATCTTGATGTTAAGGACTGAGAAGGATCTGACTTCTATGGCTGGCAACTGACAGGAACCAAGCTTAATAGCAGTTGTGAGTATGCCCAAAATAATGCCCAGTGTGATACAGAGAGGGGGCATAATGGTTTTGCAGGCTTTTGCCTTATGTCAGTTAAGAGGTTTTAGAATCTTGGAAGAGTTTCAGTTGGACCCAGGAACTTGTGGAGGGAACCAGGGTCCAGCTGAGCTCCTTCTTGAGATTGAAACCTAGCCTAGATTTGCAGTTCCTTTTGAGATTTGTTAATTTAGCTAACTCCTTTGAATTTCCTACCCTACCTTATTTCCTACCTTCATTTCCCCTACCTGAATGTCTGAGAAGAGTGAATAGGAGAGTGAATCAGAGAGTTAGTTCAAATCTGTGATAGTTAGTGTTAGCCTGGCAACAAATTATTTATTGAGTCTTTGTATCCAAGTTCCTAATCCCTTTTGATTTCAAAATCACCTTGAGAGCTGAGAAAAGGCAGGTCCTTTCTCAGTCTCACATTCCTGCTTCCCTTCCCCCACCTGAGGTTTCTCTAAGGGGCTGTTAGGGCTTCCTTGATCCTTCACCCTGTCAATCTATCCTAGAAGACAATAAACCCCTTTTGTGTTTAAACAAGACCTTTTGGCTACTTCATTAATGAGTAAGAGAGCGAGGAAGAGGAAGAGAAACGACATACTCTCTGGGTTTGAAGGAAGCTGAGGGTGTCCATTTTGAAGGAAGTGTAACTTCAATACAAGTCCCTTTCTGTGAAACTGACTAAAGCCTGGAGTCAATTTCAATCTGTCTTGGCTGACTCTAACTTGGCTGTATAGTGTCCTTTACTTGAAGGGATCAGTCTATTTCCCTTCAGAGTTTTGTCTTTAACCTAAGTCGCAGTCTATATTTCCCTGCTGCTGTTTGCCTGTCTAGATTAATTCATCCTCTCCCTTGAAACCCTTGTTACCTCAGTGTTATACTCCCTGAACTCAGACATTCCCTTATCTCTCCTACCACCTCAACTACCATCCTTCATCATTGAACCTTCCTCATCCAATATATTGCCTTAACTTCCCTACTACCTACTCTATTCCCTTGATTACCTCCAGTCTTGGGTCCCTTGCCTTGTCTTATTCCCTGATCCTACCAGTTATTGCCCCTAGCTTCAGCCTCATATTATATCCTGTAGAACCTCTTATTACATCCTACATAATCCCCATATTACCATCCTGCAAGTCCCCTATTACACCAGGCACAGCTACTAAAGATTAAGCTTATATTTATAAAGATGAAGGGAAGGCAGGAAAGGGGTATCGAGGATCTTGGATAAGATCAGGGAATCCCTGGACTGTCAGGTAGGAACTGCCCCTCCCCCCCCAGGAGAGAGTGGCAGACTTAATATCTAACTGCACCTCTAAGCTTATAATAATCACTCCTAATATCTAAATAAATAAATGAATAACAGAATGCTATTTCAATGAAGGTCTAATTCCACTAGACAGGCAAACTGCTGAGTAGAAATCACAATGGCTTTTGCCACTATGGCCACCAAGGCAATCCCGAAACTGGGAAAAGCAATCAGAGAGCCCTGCTCACCTCAACCCCCAGGAATCAACTGTTCAACTCCTTTCCAACTGTCCCCTCACCCAGAGTTCTGTGGTGGGGGGTGGAGGGTCCCCTGGAATTCTGGGTGAGGCTTGACCCTGTATTCTGCAGGAATTCCAACCTGCCATTTTCCGTATTACACCATGGAAAAATATTCCAAACAAATAAATAAGTCAGACTTCAGAAAAAAAACGTTACCATAATTAAAGACATTCTCAAGACCATTTGTTATATGTGTTTTACTATTCTATAGATGTATGTTATTAAGGCATTTGGTTGAATTTCTTTTTGCTATCCCTGTTTTTAATTGATCATGCTGTTATTTTCAGGTTTTCAGTAATGGCTGATCTTTTGTGACTTCATTTTGGATTTTCTTGGTAAAAATACTGGAGTAGTTTTCCATTTCCTTCTCTTAATCATCTTATGAATAAGTAAAATGAAGCAAACAAGATTATGTGTCTTTTCAGGGCCACATAGCTAGTAAGTGTCAGATCAGAATTGAACTCAGAAACATAGCAAGTCTTTTTGACTCCAGGCCTTGTACTCTATCCATTATTCCAACTAGGTGCCACCTAGGGTCATACAGCTAAATAATTTGTTAAATTTGAATTGAACTCATATCTTCATGATTCTAAATTCAGTGCTCTACAAATTAAACCATCAAAATATTGTTAAAAATCCTTCTTTGACTGCTCAATCTCTTATGTCCCATATCAAATCAACTGTATACTAAGTCTTGTCGATTTTAATTTTGCAAAAATGTTCATATATAATCCCTTCTTTCTTTTGACAATATCCACACCATAGTGCACACCCACATAACTTCACACCTGGACTACTGAAATCACCTATTGGATGGCTTCCTTGACTTACGTATTTTCAATTATTAATGTATCCTTCCCTTTGCTATAAAAATCATCTTCCTAAATATAAGCCTAATCATGCCATCTATGCCTTAATAAAATTAAAAGATCATTCAACACTTCCTACATCAAATATAAAAAACTCGGGCTTTTAGAATCCGTCTTGTTCTGTTCCTTTTCTGCCTATCTATGTTTCTTATACCAGATGTGCCCAACTTATTGAATTTTGTGTAGCCTATAACATTCTCAGGTCCCTTTCCTTTGTTATTATCTTCAATTTTTCCTTTGAATACCATGTTTATGCATATTTTTACATGTTGTCTTCTTGACTAGAATGTGACCTCTTTAAAGACATATTTTTTACACCTTTTTATTTCCCTAGTACTTAGTGCAGTGCCTTGTACCATGTAAGAGATTAATAAATGCTGTTGACTTGATTGATTTCCACACATAAATGTTTAAATAATTAAAGCTGTACATTGTATAATCAAGTAGAAAAATTTATTAGTTTACAGCTTGTAAGTAAAAAAAAAAAGAATCTGGCTACATTGAGAGTTCTTTGTAGAGTTTATTCCAGTTGTATACAAGATAGGAATAGAAAAGTTGCTATCTCCACAATGATCTCCTTCAAATCATTAAAGGTAATAACAATCATTTTACAAATATATCACATCATTTGACAATGGAACTATTTTCAGTATTTTATTTTGCTCTATTTCCGTTCACAAATTAGGTCAGGCCTTTTAAATACACAGAGTTTTACTATAATCTCTTTATTTACTTCATTAGTAGGATGCTTCTTTTCTTTGAAAGAGCAGTAAGTAAATGTATTTGAAGCTTGCAGAAGTGTGTGTGTGTGTGTGTGTGTGTGTGTGTGTGTGTGTGTGTGTGTGTATTTGAAAGGCATACTTAAATTTTAGATCTGGTCAACCTCCTTCAAATTGAGATTTTATTCGCATAAGGAAAATAACATCTTTAGATTTTTTTTTCAAGATTAACAGACTTACAATTTTATCAGCTTCAGGTTTCACATAGCAAGAATTTTGTCATTAAAAAAAATTGGCTTTTGTTTCCCATCAAGTGAAAATAAATTAAAGTAAAAGAAACCATATATTTCATTATCTTCTACACATAATTTATTTGACATTTAAACATAATTTAGATGTGTAAGAATATGAAATAAAGCTAAGAAAAATAGTTAACAACATTGATGTTTTTGAAATAATATATCTGTATATTTTAAAGTAATATTCTTGATAAATCTACATGGAAAATATAGTATTATTTTAATTAGAAAATGTAAATTAGTCAAGGAATTTGTATGAGAAAAAAGTAAAATAATTCAGGCTTTATGATTTATCCATAGTTTAACACTTTTAATAACTCATCACTTTGATAGATAGCATAAATAATAATAACTCAGGAGTTAAATGGTAGGGTACAGTTTCTAGTATTCAGTTATTGTTATGCATAGTCACATTGTTTTTCTGCTTTCTTAGGAAAAATGCTTCTTACTTCTGTTATTATCTATAACTTTCTTCCAAAATTATTTTTGTTTTGCATCAGTTTTACAAAACAATAAGTGAAACTCACTTGTACAATATACCACGTATGCATATCTTTACTTCAAAAGAATGGACAACAAAGTACAGAGGAAAAATAAATTAAAATAGAACCTCTCTATTCACAGAAAATGTAACACTATGCATGACCCGTATCAGTCTGAAATTTGTTAACAATAACAAGAAGTTACTTTTAATAATATACAACTGTAAAGCATGTTCAAACTAGCTTGATTTACATTCATATTTATAAAATGCTCTTCTGCTTTAAATTTAATCATCTTCAGTATAACTGCTAAGTTTTATAAATATGTAAAAAATAATGAAAAATATTTAAATACTTTTTTATATTATCAGAAAGCCACTGTAGATAGAGAATAGCAAAAAAATGTAGCAATCTGAGTAAACAACAGCAGAATGCATGACTGGCAATTGTTAACAGTAGCCTGATTGACTAGTCAATGCAGTTCGCCGGCTACCTTCAAAGATCTTGTATAAAAAACTGGAAGACTACAATCAAATAGGCACACTGCAATTACCTATAGTTATTTTGAAGTAATAATGAACACATACTAAAGTTCAAGATTTCTACAATTAAATTGTGAAATCAAAATCTTTGTAATTTCTAATCATAAAGTAATCATTACTAAATAGTAGGACATTGTTAAATGCATTATAACTGAAGGAAATAACAAATCTCAGTTATAAGTTAATGAAAATATTTTTTCCTTTATATTTTCATGGACTCTCTGAAATCTAGCTATGAAGCTTTTGTGGGTCTGGGTATCTCTCCTTAAAAATCATTAGCCTTAGAAGGATATTCAGTTAAATGACTCCATTTCTTCCAAGGATGTCATTGAGTCTAAAACTAAACATTCTCTCTGAAGCAATTTACTCATTCTCAATATAATCATTACTTTTGTTGTTAAGTTTTCAGCACCATTCAAAATATCTTATGTTATTTTAACATTTGTAACCATTAGAAATGGATATCAGGCCTAAAACTTGCTTGAATCAGGAAGATGAGGGCCAAGTCCTCCCTCTGACATATACTGTCTATTTGACACAGGATAGTGGCCCTTAATCACTTAGTGTTAGTAGCACTTCTTTAAGACTATAAATTGCATAATAGATGGCAACCTACAATGATAAAAGGAGTTCCTTAACAAACAAATAAAAACCTATGCTAGTTTCACTGTCATTTTATTCCATTTTTTCAATCATCAAATGCATATAAAGCAATAACAATGTCTAAGGCATTGTGTTAGGTCAATAATCTCCTTTATAATTTATAGTATTTCTTCCTTAAAATAACTCCCAGGATTAGCCCTTGGGCCTCTGTTATTTAACATTTTAATTAGGTAGGTGTATATTTGGGCAAAGACAAATATGGCATGATTAACACATATGTAAAGGTAAGAGATATAACTAAGAAGCAGAATAACAGAATCAGGATTGAAAAAAAGAACTGGATGAGTCAATAGTAAAACAAAATTTAATAAAGTTATATTAAGTTTCACATTTGTACATATAGAAAATCAACATCATAAATACAAGTGGAAAGTACAATTGGGAATCACTTTGTGCAAAAGATCTGATGATTTATATACACAAGAAGCTCAAAGTCAATTCTTTTTTAATTTCAATATTATTTATAATGTAAATCCCAATATACCCTATCTACTTGACCTACTTTCCCACTACTCTCACACTTAGTCTCTCCATCTAGTCTGATTTGTTCTATATATTCCTAATTTTTAAAGCTAAGGGACTTTGAGAATGGTGCTTAGATTGATATTTGTGAAGAATTAATTTTAGGGGAAATTGATAAAAAATAATTTATAAGTTCTCATGATTATAGAGGTAAGCTCTGGAAGTTTATTCACTGTGTTAGAAGTAGACTTAATTACTTCCTTCTTTCCTTTTTACTTCCTTTTTTAAAAAGTGACTAGATTTCCCTGTTTCATTCAGGAAATATAGTACTCATTAATGGACTACTGTTCATTAGCACAGAAGTTTTTATTTTATTTCCAATCTGAGATATTTAATCTTTCATGGATATTTTCCCCCTCCCCTCTTTGCATTCAGTGACATACTACATTTGTGTTGGATATAATTCTGATATTTGGTTGGCTTTAGTCATATTTCAGTTCACAACTAGAGAGCTCAAGTGGCCCACTGGTCTCAACCTCTTTCAGAAGCAAAAATTGCAGTCATGTACCACATGATCTGGTTGACTTTAATTTTCAAGAGTCACTGTTTTCTGATCTTTTGCATTGTTTTTAATTACAAAGTTTAGGAACACATAAACTTAAAATGAAGAAATTATTTTAGGTCACAATGCATTTCAAACAATTTTAATTTATACAACTTGCTTGTGTAACTAAGCAATTTAAATTATATGTGTAAATTAATAGCATTCAAGGTAGCAAAAATTCTGTTGTTCACAGGTCAAATATTTTCTTTGTAACTGGCTGATCATTTTCTATCAGATGAACTTAACTTTTCCATTTTTTTAAAAATGATGTAATATTTTTCTCATGGAATCACTTTCAATAACATCAATATAATTAATATGAATATTTTATTATATGTTATTATGTGAGGTTATAATATCAACATCCTAATGATAAGTAGTACTTACTTATATAGCACCTATTATGTGCCAGGCACTGTGCTAAGCAATTTACAAATATGATTTCATGTGGTCTTTATAAGAACCTTAAAAAGCAGGTATTCTTAATCCCCTCATTTTATAGATGAGGAAACTGAGGCAAAAAGAGTTTAGATGACTCTCAGAGTCTCAGAGCTTTTAAATGTCTGTGGTTAGATTTGAAATAAGATCTTAATTCCAAACTTGAGGCTGTTTTCACTCTTAGATTTAACTGCTTCCTTAACAGCAAATAAAGTTGGTTTTAGAATCAGAAAGACCTGGATTACAATCCTGCCTCTGACAGAAGTTTTATCCTGTGGAAGTTATTTAATTTAGATACATCTCATGAAATGATTTAAGATATTTCTTTAGGCAAAATCTTTCTTTCTGGTGCTGTCACTGATTGACAAAATTCTCACAATGTGTTGGTTTTGGTTAGTCTTTTGCAATCACAGATTCTTAATTTATTAGTCCAATCATTGTTCACCACAAAAATAAAGCAGTCTAATTATCAGGGGAAAAGTTCATAAAATATCCCTTAATTGGGTATATATAAACTAAAAAATAAATAATCCAATTGTCATTAAGTTGATCAGATATAGGCCCTCAATCACATAACTAATGGTCAGTTAAAAAGTAGAATACATGGAAAGTAGCATCAAGGAAGGACTGAAGTTTAAGAAGATACCATAACTTTCCAGAAAACAGAGCCTATCTATAGTTAAATAGGAAAAATGAACAAACAACAAAAAATCACCTAACTCTAAAGACTTCCTCTGGAGACAAAGAGAAAGGTACAAACACAGAAGGGGACAGTGAAAGCAAAAGAAGCATACAAAAAGTCCAAAAGAAAAATATGAAATGGACACACAGTCTGGAAGAGCCCAAAAAAGATTTCAAAAACCAGTTGAGAAGTAGAGGAGAAGTGAGGAAGAGAAACACCAGTGATTCAAGAAGAAAGGAAAGTGATGGAAGAAGAAAGCAAAATGATGTAAGAAAAAATGGGCCAATTGAAAAAGGAGAACAAAAAACTGACAGAGAAAAAACAGGTCTTAAAAATCAGAATTGACCATCTTGAAACTAACGATTTCATGGGAAATCAAGAAACAATAAATCAGAATCAAAGGAATGGAAAAAAACAGAGGAAAACATGAAATATTTATTTGAAAAAACAATTGACCTAGAAAATATATCTAGGAGAGACAATCTGAGAATTATTAGACTACCTGAAAGCCATGATCATGAAAAAAGCTTGAACATCATAATACAATAAATTATCAAAGTCAACTGCCCAGATATCATGGAACAAGAAAATAAAATTGAAATTGAAAGAATTCACAGATGACCTCAAGACAAAAAAATCCTTAAATAAAAATTTCCAGGAATATAATAGCTAAATTCAAGAGTCGACAAGACAATGAGAAAATACTTCAATCAGCCAGAAAAAAACAATCAAATATCATGGAGCTATAATCAGCAACATAGGACCAACTGACTTCTACATTAAAGAATCAGAAGGCATGGTATATGATATTCAAGAAGGTAAAAGATCTGGATTCAATAAGATAGAAGATTTCCAAGCATTCTTAAGGGATAAGCCAGACCTAAACAAAAAATTTGCAATCCAAACATGGCACCCAAGAGAAGTCTTAAAAAAGAAATAAGAAAGAGGAAATTTAAGAGACTCATTAAGGTAAAAATGTTTATATGTCTACATGGAGAGTATATTTATGCAATTCTCAAAAATTACTCTCAGTAGTAGATAAGATAGAAGGAATTTAATCAGAAATAGTGTGGAGAAGTAAGCTGATTATGATAATATGGAATATATAATGATATGATTAATGTGTGAATGTAATTATATGGAATGATATGTTTGTATGATATGTTATGTATACATATGAATGACATGTAAAAACAATCAAGGGCTGAGTGTTACACTGAGAGAAAAGGAAAGAGAAAGAGGTAAATTATATAACATAAAGAGACAGGAAAAATCAATACAGAGAGGGGAAGTTAAAGATGTGACTGGCAATGCTTAAATTTACTCTCATTATCACTGGCACAGAGAGGGAAAAAGAGTATACTGAGTGGGGTAGAGAAATTTATTACCCTACAGAGAAGAAGATGGGAAACAAGACAAGGGAAGGGGGGATAATTGAAGGAAGGGTGAACTAGAGGGGTGACAAAAAGCAAAATACTTGTGAGGAGGAACAGAGTGAAAGGGAATAGAACAGGATCTAAATGGGATAATATCACAGAGGGCAATACACAGTTAAGAAACAGACATGCTTTAGAAAAATATGTGATTGAACACATAGTGCTATAAGGATATGATTGAGGTTTTGATGTTAAAGGATCATTCTACTGCAAATATGAATAACATGGAAATAGGTTTTGAACAATGATACATGTATAACCCTGTGGAACTGCTTGTCAGCTTTGAGAGGGGGAAGGAAAGAGCGGGGGTTGGGGGTCATGAATCATGTAACCATGGAAAAATATACTAAAAAAAAAGAAAAAAGGAAAATAAAGAAAATAGATAACTAACCTGCTTGTCAAAAGGCGTGTTTTAATGTTTACAGCACTTAAAAGGTTAAAAAGAAAGAATTGATTAAGCACTGAGAATTTGTTTTAACTTATAAACATAAGAAGAAAAAAGTTTCAAATCTGTAAATTTAAAATAGGACCTGTAATACTAAATGCTCTATGAAATTTTTTTGAAATATGGTTTGTAAATTGATGCTAAAACATGTATTTTAAGCATTGTTTGGATGTAAATAAAAGCTAATTGAAAACCTATCATAAATTTTGTTCAATCCTAAGTGGCTACCTTGGTTTACCAATTTGTACTGTGAACTTAAATTTATAACTGATGAGTACTATGCTAAAGATACAGTGTTTCAATGATGTAATCCTTTAAATCAGGATTCTTTTGGGTTATTGATTAGCAATTGCAGTAATACCAAATGTAATATATATTTGACTTATGATGGTAAGGACAAGTCAGAGAAGGTGAAGAGGTATATTGGGTTTGAATATTGAAGAAAAAGGAACTTTGATCTAAAGTCCACAAAGTTTGGGGATGCAGATCTGTGAAGGGAGAATGGAAGTTGTATGCTGCTTTTTAAGCAGAGGGTTTGAAGAGAAAAAAGAGAGAGGGAGGTGAAAGAGAACAGATAGGTGTTATTCTCTCATAATTGGATCATTAACTTAGGGATAATTTCTAAAACTGATGTATGTGGTTTTGGAAAATCACCAATGATTCTGGAATTTCTCTGTAGTTATCCTAGAGAGATTCCTGAATGTCTTGTTTTAGTTCTTTCAGATGTCCTAGGGCCAGGATTATGCTTTCCCTTGGATTATACAGTCCTGACTTACATTTACTGTGGAGCTAATCAATTCAACAATCCTGTTCCTTATTTCAGGTTTTGTGACTAAATGGTGATATGTTAATTATTGCCTAAATATGTAAGAATAACTGCTAAAATGTAGATTTATAGGCTTTAAGGAATCCTTAGAGTGGGCAAGTGGTCAGTCTATATAGGATTGGAAAGGCTTGTTTGAGGTATATGGAAATTTTTTTTTTGACTGATGGTAAACAGAACTTCTCTGAGCTGTAATGGGTAAGACTTATCTTTTAAGGCAAAAAGGCTTCTGGGATCCAATGGTGATGAAGCAATCAAAGGATAGAGAAAGTCCTTTGATATTTAGAAAGACAATCCAGGGTTCAACTTGGACTGGACCTTCCTGAACTTTTAGGCCACTAATTCTTGAGTGACGCCATGATGTCATGAGCTAGTGACAGCCTCAACTTGTACATGAAGCCAATCACTATGTGTCCTTTGGACATAAGGAAATATTTTCCTTGTCTGCCTTTTCCTTTGTGACAAATTCCCATAATCAGCATGTAATGCAAATTGTAAAATTAAAGTTTCCATTTCCCCAAACAACCTATTAGGTTAGCAATTAAAAATTATCACATTGCACATTGTTAGGGAACATACTTCGAGAAGTAGGTGAAGTTTATTAATAAATGACTTGTATCTATAACCTTAATTTATTACAATTTAGGTTTGGATCTTGACCTTGAAAATGTAACCCAAAGCTTTCTGGATTTCCTCTAGAATCTCAGGTAAAAGAAATTCATCTGTAAAATATTGTTACTCAGGTTTTTATAGATGCCATACTAATGTGAGCTTTGCAACAGAATATTCTTTAACAGAAACATCATATAACATCCCTGCAAACAACTTAGGAATCACATTTCCTAAAGGGATCCATTCCTGTCAGAAGATGGAATCTATTGGCTAAGATACTCAAATACTAATTTTAATATCAATTTCTATTGTAGTAATTTTCTCTGTTTACATCTGTTGCTCTATTTTTTGACTCAGTCCTGGTTTCTACACTTCAGCCTTAGGACTGAATCTCCCCCTTGGAACCTGTCTGCCAATCAGGGGAAACAGTAACTAGTCACATACTTCAGGTTTCCAAACTTTAAGTCCCCCAGCTACTAGGACCCAGACATTCATTGAGGACATGCCCCTAAGGACTCTGTGCCTACAGTCCCTCTATCCCCCTCTCAGAGACTCCACACCCCTTATCAGCTTTGAACAAGCCATAGGAAGAGACCATTACCCTCCTCTTTTTAGTATTTAAAGTATTTAGTATTTGAAGATGAGAGAAATGATATGGGACCCTAGGTTTACTTTGCACCCCCAAATTTTAGAAGTGTTTCAGGCCAAACAGCAAACAGGAAAACTTCTTTGCTTTCTTGTTAAGGCTAAAGAAAGGGTTGGCCTGGACTTCAAAGGGTAATGATAAGAAAGTCCCTTGAGAGGATTATTCTCCTTGGATTGTCCTTTAGGTTTTGAGATGGACATAAAGATACACCTCCAGGATATGCCTTGATACCACCAGGTAGTATCTAAGACATCTATCTAACCCCTAAACTAGGTGGGTCACTCCCTATATCTTCAGGCATATAAATGTCAGATGATCAATCCCCTCACCTCACCTTACAGGCCTGAGTGCATACCCTATTGTCTGTTGTAAAGAGTATAAAGACGCCAGAGTTGATGTCCTGTAGGAGGAAATTTTCCATCTATGCTGTCCTTCCAGCCAAATTCAACATGAATTCCAAATTAATAAATTTCTCTTTTTATTTCTAAAAAAAGCAGAATACACAACAAACTAGAGCCAAATGAATGTGACAGTCAAGTATCATGATTTGAAAGAAGTAATGATTAGTTACCCTTGCAGAAAGATGAATATTGCAAGAGAGGAAATTTATTGAAAACTTCATACTTAATTTTTTCCACTTTGCTAACATGTCCCAAATCTGTATTTTATAATGGGGCTTTTATTGAATAAATTCATTTCAGTTCAATACAACTCAATCAGAATTCATTCAGAGATGTTTCTGCTCAAAGTGCTTCAATCATACACACACAAAAAATTCTTTAATGTGGTTAGGAAATGCCTTTAATGTTTCTGGACTATACTGTACTTTCAGTCCATCAAGCTGTTTACTTTTTATTAACACCATTTCCCCCTCCTTGTGACTCTCTTTTTCATTCTTTGGAACCCTTTCTCCCATATGAAAGCTTTAATACTTGAAACATTCTGGTTTATAAAGTCCCAATTTCCTGTCCTGTTGATGGCTCTCTATTGGGGACATCTGAGGTTGAGAAAATGATTCAGACTGGTTTGAAAGGACATAAAAAGCTAAAGAATATGCACCTTGAACTGCTATAGCCACCCTGATGCACTGACCCAAATGCCCTTGATGACTGTGGCCTCCTTCCTGCCATTTCCTAGAATTCACTGTGCCAAAGCTCCACAGAGAAATTTCTGGTTTGTATCCTTCTTTTCCCTTCCCTTCAAAGTTCCAGTTTGAATGTGGATAAGTGTCAGGTCAGTGAAAAAGGAGAAGTTTGGTTGGCTACCTAAAGTTAGAGTTGTTGGACTCTGTGGCTATGTGAGAGAATGAGCAACTTTTGAAGGTTATTGCTCCTGGCATCATTGTAAAAGAAGCCTTGTTGTGCTTACCTATTGATCTTTATTTTCCCAATCTTCTAATTCCTAGAGGGATACTAATTGAGCTACTTGGACTTTCCACTTTTATACATTCTTCAAAAACATCATTTTTTTAGACATTAAGTTGTTCTTCTTAGTCTTCTGGAAAATTCCTTCTAGAATTAGCAACACATCCTAACAATTGCCATCCAGATATTTTTCATGAGTTTTCAATCAGTTCCCTTGTGATAGTATGGAATATTCATCAGAATCAAGTGTTTGGTTTGGGAAATATTTTGCTACTGCTAAATATTTTTTTATTTTTTGATCCTTTTTTGAACTATAAGAAACAATAATGAGAGTATATGTATACGTTCATATATATATGCACACACACATATATATAACACATAAATGTTTACAAAGAAATTTCTTCCATATTATCTCATTTGATACGATAATATTGTGAGGTATGTTCTATTATTTTCCCCACTTTACGAATTAGGAACCTGAAACTCAGAAGATTAAAATGACTTAACCAAGATTACATAGCTTAAGAAAAATAAAAAAGGAATATATATATATATATATATATATTTTCAATTTGCACTGTGAAACCATCAGTTTCCTATCTATAATTAATAGCATTTTTCATTACAAGGTCTTTGGAGTTCTGATTGATCACTGTGTTGATCAGTGATTAAATCTTTCACAATGGATCCCTAATACAACATTGCTCTGTGTATATTGATGCTCTTATAAATCTTTCTATGTTTTCCTTTTTGTTTAATTTATGTAATTAATTAGTTAATTCAGAATCAATTCTGTTTTTTTAAGAAACTCTTTTCTTCATTACATTTTTGCATCTCTTTTTGCAATTGACCAAAGTGGATCTCTGTAATTTTCAAAAATTACTCTTAGTAGTAGACAATATAGAAGGAATTTACTCAGAAATAGAGTGGAGAAATAAGATGATTGTGATAATATGAGATATATGATGATACGATGTATATGTAAATATCATGATTTGGAATGATATGTGTGTATGATATGTATGCATATGAATGACATATAAAAATCAATCAAGGGTTGAAAAAGAGGGTTGCACTGAGAAAATTAATATTTTGATCTTCCTGTTCACTAAAATAACTTTCTAAGGTTAGGCTTTATTCTTTTTCTTTTGCTCATTTTTCTAGTTATTATTTTCCTGCTTTAATACCTTATGTATCTGTTCTGGTTCTACTCTGCTCCCAGCATACTGAGAGCACTCTTTCAAGCTTCTCCAGTGCTCAAAGTAGGTCGGACTACCTTTGAGTTTCTAAGTATTCACTTCTAGGTGATGGATCAGCTGACTTCTTATTGAGAGGTTTGAGAAAGTTTTTCCCAGCTAGATTCTGTTTCCCTTGCTTTTAGTTTCCTATTTGCCTCTCTGATGGGCTCTGCTCTGCCCTTTCCTTACTTCAGGTCACATGGAAGCCTTATGGCTACAGTTGGACTGCATCTCCACTTTGAGGTCTTTTTAGCTTCAGACTATTTGGTAGTGTTTAAAGCTACCCCAAAATTGGCTATTTCCTTACCTTAAGCCTCTTGGCAGTGTCTTCCTGCCCCAGTGCCAGTTTCATCACCTTTGGCCATTTTTCAGTTCCTAAGACTGTTCCCCATTCTTTCTTTTTGTTACCTCAGGCCATATGCAATGGATAAGGCTGGCATAGACTGCTCCCCTCTCGGCCAGTTTTATTGCCTCAGGCCAAAGATAGGGATGCTCTAGGCTCTGAAGTGTCCTTTCCACAAGCCTCTTTAGGGCTGGTCTTAGGCTATTCCTCATCTGCTATTTAACTCCTCTGATCCCAATGCAATACTCATTGTATTTCTCTTCCCACTTTCACCCTAGGGATATGTGGCCCTCTGGATCTTTGTTTTGAGGTGCTTTATTCCTTTTTATTTTGTGTTTTGGGAGAGTGTAGACTAACCGAGCACCCCTTACTAAGCCATCTTAGTTCCTAACAAGCATTTCCTTGGGGAAACTTTGAAACTAATTTATAAATGAATAAAACAATGTAAAATGAGAGAGAAATTTTGCCTGAAATGTTAAACAAAGGTTATTGCCATTTCTGAGTAAAAGCAATTGGCAATTCCCCAGAAAACATACTAATCCAATCTAAGAAAATGTCTCTAAATAGGATAATTTATGTGATATTAATTTTACTAACTTATGACAACACTTTTTTAGCAACTGCTTCCAGCTAAAGGAAAACCAAAAATTTTGACATGAAAATAACTAATGCCATTAAACCCTAATGTTCATTAGAGTTTGCTAATACTCCTTTTAGAGATTCCATAGATATCTTTGTTTTCCTCCCTTCCTTTCTTCTTCTCTAAGTCCTACTTCTTCTCAAGCACTAGTGGTGTGTGTGTGTGTGTGTGTGTGTGTGTGTGTGTGTGTGTGTGTGTGTGTGTTTGTGTGTGTGTGTGTGTATGTGTGTGTGTATAAATATATATATGTAAATATATATGCACATGGGTCCTTATTCAGATTTATCTTTTAATTAGTGTGATTTCCTTATGTTATAAGGCATCAATATATTTATCAGTTTTAAAAATACTTTAAATTATCATGTAAATATAGTTTGTTCTGTTTAAAATATAAAGAGAATTTTATTGTGTTGTTTTCCACATTTTTCATGCAATTTTAGCCCCCTACCAATATTATGGACTAAATAATTATTTTGTGTGATAAATTGGAATATCTGGCTAAATTCAATAATCTACTTTACTGATAAAATAATTTTCTCTCTCCATAAGTCTGATCATGCTTTAAATACTTTAGGAACTTACTTCTAAAGCCACACTTCCTTAACATGCTGCATTATTATTTCAAAATATTGGACAGTCATATTTCACATTGCTTCTTTTCTGAACTCTAAATTTCTATCAAGCTAGACTGCATCATTTCTCAGACCTGTCAACTATTTTCACTTCTTTGCATTTTGACATTCATGGTATAGTGTAGTCCATTCATAGTATGTCTTATTCCTAAAATATAATCCATCTGTATCTCTGCTAAATAACATCTTGCTTTTCTTTCAGAGTCTATCTTAGTTACCCCTCCCTACTCTCTGATAATTTTATGATCTTTCTTCATTTATTTCATAAGATTGCTTGACCATTAAGTTAAGAATTAGGAAATATCCTGAGAAATCATCAATTTCAGCACCTTAATTTTATTGATAAGGAAATTTAGGCACAAAGAAGTAAATTGAATTGTCCATTGTCATAAAGATAATATCCACCAGTGAAGGGATTTAATCCATGACATCTGATTTCCCTGGTAATGCTCCTTCTACTCAACCCAAAAGTTAAGACCTTTTTTGAAGCAGGGAAATGTGGTAGTTTGGGGAATATGAAAAGATGAATAATGGAAGAATGACATAAGCCTTGTTCTCTAGGAGTTTGAAATCACTGCTATATATAAATCAGTATTAGTTCAATATAAGTCAACAGCGAAAAAAGGTAGGTAAAATTAGTACCATCTCACAGTACATTAAAAGAAACAGAGACTTCCAGTTAAGATGGTGGCAGAGTAAGGAGCAGCTGCTCAATCTCTCCTAACCAAAGCATACAGGACTCCTCAAGGGGACATAAAAATGAGTCCAGACGAATGAGGGAACCCCACAACAGGGCTCAGCATTGAAGGTTCACAGAATTGGGGCATTTCCATGCTATAAAGGGGTGAAACAGCTCTCACTAAAATGCGAGAGGAAGAAGCCCAACCACCCCCACACACGCCATGCACAGCTCCAAGGCCAACACATGGGAATGAAAACAGGATTGGGGCAACCAGTAAATCACTAGCAGCCCCAGGGCTTGTACCTGAGAGCTGCAAGATGTGGGACCCCAGGTAGCTGGGGGGTGCACAGACTTTCCCCAACTTCTGCTCCTGTGAAGACATTGCCCTAGACTCGGACAAAGATTTCGAACACAGGGACTTTCCTGAGCGTCTGCATCGGTGAAGGCATTGCCCTAGATGCAGACAAAGATCTCGAAGAGAAACATGAAAAGGTAAATAAGAAACAGAGGGAAAAGAAAGAAAACTCATAATCTTTTAAACTTGACTCTTTAAGGGCATAAATATGATCTAATTATCTGTATTACTAGGTGGAGAAATGCTATGTATAATTCTCTGTAGTGAACTCTATTTATTCACTATTAAAGCAACCAGAAGAATAATTCATAGGGAGAGGATAGGATACTAAATAGTCTAAGATGACATGGGGGGAAAAAGGAGGGGAATAGTAGGGGATACCAAGAAAAATATGAGTAAATAAGAAAAATAGGATATTCTATTACACACAAAGAGGGCATAGGAAGGGGAGGGCATAAATACTACCATAAGAAGGAGAGGAAGAGAGCATTAAGAGGTAATAATCAAACCTTACTCTCAGTGTAATCAACCTGGAGAGGGAAGAGTAGCTTTATTATCCATTCAGATAAAAAAAACTCTAGCTAACTCTACTGAGAAAGTCAGAAGGGATAAACCAAAGGGAGCATGGTAGTGGGGAGGTCAAAGGAAGGGAGAGGAGAATAAGGGGGAGGGAATTCATTAGGTCTTTAAAAAACAAAAAGAGGGGAATAACAAGGGAGGGGGCAGAAAGGGAAGTCAATCAAGGGAGGGGATAAAGGATACTGGCTCAAAGCAAACCACTGGTTTAAAAGAAAATAGTGTAAGAAGAAGGGGTGGGTCTAAGAAAGGATACAAAAATGTCAGTGAATGTACAACTGATAATTGTAACTCTGAATGTTATTAGGATGAACTCACTCATAAAACGGAAGCAAATACCAGAGTGGATCAGAAATCAAAATCCTACCATATGTTGTCTACAAGAAACACATATAAGGCAGATAGACATACACAAGTTTAAGGTTAAGGGCTTGAGCAGAATCTTTGGGGCATCAAATGAGAAAAAGAAGGCAGGAGTGACTATTATGATCTCTGACAAAGCCAAAGTAAAAATAGATAGGATTAAAAAAGACAGGGAAGGTCATTACATCCTGATTAAAGGCAGTATAAACAATGAGGAAATAACACTGCTTAATATGTATGCACCAAGTGGCATAGCACCCAAATTCATAAAGGATAAACTGGCAGAGCTCAAGAAGGAAATAGATAGTAAAACCATAATAGTGGGAGATCTAAATATTCCTCTTTCAGATCTTGATAAATAAAACCAAAAAATAAATAAGAAAGAGGTAAGAGAGGTGAATGAAGTCCTAGAAAAATTAGATTTAATTGATATGTGGAGAAAAATAAATAAGGACAAAAAGGAATACACCTTCTTTTCAGCTGCACATGGTACATTCACAAAGATCGACCATGTAATAGGACATAGAATCATTGCAAAAAAATGCAAAAGAGCAGATATAATAAAAGTAACCTTCTCAGATCATAATGCAATAAAAATAATAATTAGTTAGGGCACCTGGGCAGGCAAATCAAAACCAATTGGAAATTAAACAATATGATTCTCCAAAACCAATTTGTCAAAGAAGAAATCATAGAAATAATCAACATTTCATTGAAGAAAATGACACTGATGAGACATCCTATGAAACTCTATGGAATGCAGCCAAGGCAGTACTCAGGGGGAAATTTATATCCTTGAGTGCATATATTAACAAATTAAGGAGGGCAGAGATTAATGAATTGGGTATACAACTCAAAAAATTAGAAAGCGAGCAAATTAAAAACCCCCAGATGAAAACTAAATTAGAAATACTAAAAATTAAGGGAGAAATTAATAAAATCGAAATTAAAAGAAATATTGAATTAATAAATAAGACTAGAAGCTGGTATTTTGAAAAAAATGATAAAATTGACAAAGTACTAGTCAATCTAATAAGAAAAAGGAAAGAAAAAATCCAAATTGACTGTATTAAAGATGAAAAGGGAGACCTCACCTCTAATGAAGGGGAAATTAAGGCAATCATTAAGAACTATTTGACCCAATTATATGGCAACAAATATAACAATTTAGGAGATATGGATGAATATTTACAAAAATATAAATTGCCTAGATTAACAGCAGAAGAAATAGAATACCTAAATAATCCCATATCAGAAATAGAAATTGAACAAGCCATTAAAGAACTCCCTAAGAAAAAATCACCAGGACCTGATGGATTCACAAGTGAATTCTATCAGACATTCAAAGAGCAACTAATCCCAATACTGTACAAATTATTTGATATGATAAGCAAAGAAGGAGTCCTACCAAATTCCTTTTATGACACAAACATGGTACTGATTCCAAAGCCAGGTAGACCAAAAACAGAGAAAGAAAACTACAGACCAATCTCCCTAATGAACATAGATGCAAAAATCTTAAATAGAGTACTAGCGAAGAGACTCCAGCAAGTAATTAAGAAGATCATCCACCATGATCAGGTGGGATTTATACCAGGAATGCAAGGATGGTTCAACATTAGGAAAACCATCCACATAATTGACCATATCAACAGTCTAACAAACAAAAATCGCACGATTATCTCAATAGATGCTGAAAAAGCCTTTGACGAAATACAGCATCCATTCCTATTGAAAACACTGGAAAGTATAGGAATAGAAGGAGCCTTCCTAAAAATAATAAACAATATAAACCTAAAACCATCAACAAGCATTATATGCAACGGGGATAAATTAGAATCCTTCCCAATAAGATCAGGAGTGAAACAAGGATGCCCATTATCACCTCTAGTATTCAACATAGTACTAGAAACACTAGCAATAGCAATTAGAGAAGAAAAAGAAATTGAAGTTATCAAAATAGGCAATGAGGAGACTAAGCTATCACTCTTTGCAGATGATATGATGGTATACTTAAAAAATCCTAGAGAATCAAAAAAGTCACTGGTAGAAATAATCAACAACTTTAGCAAAGTGGCAGGTTATAAAATAAATGCACATATATCATCAGCATTTCTATACATTTCCAACACATTAGAACAGCAAGAGGTAGAAAGAGAAACACCATTTAAAATCACCCTAGAGAATATAAAATACTTGAGAATCAATCTAACAAAACAAACACAGCAATTATACGAAAACAACTACAAAACACTTTCCAAACAAATAAAACTGGACCTCAACAATTGGAAAGCCATTAATTGTTCATGGGTAGGACGAGCTAACATAATAAAAATGAACATCCTACCCAAATTAATTTACCTATTTAGTGCCATATCTATCAAATTACCAAAAAACTTCTTTACTGAATTAGGAAAAACTATAACAAATTTCATTTGGAATAACAAAAGATCAAGAATATCAAGGGAAATAATGAAAAAAATGTGAAGGAAGGGGGCCTAGCAGTACCAGATATTAAACTATACTATAAAGCAGCAGTCATCAAAACAATATGGTACTGGCTAAGAGATAGAGAGGAGGACCAGTGGAATAGACTTGGGGTAAATGACATCAGCAAGACAGTGTATGATAAACCTAAAGGGCCCAACTTTTGGGACATGAATCCACTATTTGACAAAAACTGCTGGGAAATTTGGAAAACAATATGGGAGAGATTAGGTTTAGATCAACATCTCACACCCTACACCAAAATAAACTCAGAATGGGTGAATGACTTGAATATAAAGAGGGAAACTATAAGTTAAGTGAACACAAAATAGTATACCTGCCAGATCTCTGGGAAAGGAAAGATTTTAAAACCAAGCAAGAGTTAGAGAAAATTACAAAATGTAAATTAAATGGTTTTGATTATATTAAGCTAAAAAGCTTTTGTACAAACAAAAACAATGTAGTCAAAATCAGAAGGGAAACAACAAATTGGGAAAAAAATCTTTATAACAAAAAACTCTGACAGTGGTCTAATCACTCAAATATACAAGGAGTTAAATCAATTGTATAAAAAATCAAGCCATTCCCCAATTGATAAATGGGCAAAAGACATGAATAGGCAATTTTCAGGTAAAGAAATCAAAAGTATCAATAAGCACATGAGAAAGTGTTCTAAATCTCTAATAATTAGAGAAATGCAAATCAAAACAACTCTGAGGTATCACCTCACACATAGCAGATTGGCTAAAATGAAAGAAGGAGAGAGTAATGAATGTTGGAGGGAACGTGGCAAAATTGGGACATTAATGCATTGCTGGTGGAGTTGTGAACGGATCCAACCATTCTGGCTGGCAATTTGGAACTATGCTCAAAGGGCTATAAAAGAATGCCTGCCCTTTGATCCAGCCATACCATTGCTGGGTTTGTACTCCAAAGAGATCATAGATAAACAGACTTGTACGAAAATATTTATAGCCGCGCTTTTTGTAGTGGCAAAAAACTGGAAAATGCGGGAATGTCCTTCAATTGGGGAATGACTGAACAAATTGTGGTATATGTGGGTGATGGAATACTATTGTGCTTAAAGGAATAATAAACTGGAGGAATTCCAAGCAAATTGGAGAGACCTCTAGGAAGTGATCCAGAGTGAAAGGAGCAGAGCCAGAAGTACACTGTACACAGAGACTGATATACTGTTGTAAAATCGAATGTAATGGGCTCCTGTAGCAGCAGCAATGCAATGACACAGGACAGCTCTGAGGGATTTATGGTAAAGATGCTACCCACGTTCAGAGGAAGGACTGCAGGAGAGGAAACATATAAGATAAACAATTGCTTGAATGCATGGGCTGAGGCGGACATGACTGGGGATGTGGACTCGAAACTACCACACCAATGCAACTAACAACAATTTGGAAATAGACCCTGAACAAGGACACATGTTACAACCAGTGGAAATGTGCGTTGGCCATGGGTGGGGGGAGAGCAGGGGGTGAAGGGGAAAGTAGGGGCATAAAGTATGTAAACAGGTTAAAAATGAATATTAATAAATGTTTAATAATTTGAAAAAATGAATATTAATAAATGTTTTAAAAAAAGGGAAACACAGTTTTTAAAAAGATGTAAATTATATTACTACCATACTCATTATATGCTATAATAATTCAATAATGCTTTGTCATTTTGCATGTCACATTCTAGGGATGGAATGGAGAAGTTGGAATATGATGATGAGGGCATCTAACTTGGTGAGAGATCTTGAATCTCTGCCATAAATAAGAGTATATATTGAAACAGTTGGGGATGTTCATCTGTATAAGAGAAAGATCCACATGGAAAGCTGAACTTAAGCAAATATTTGAAGGGTTGACCTGTATGAGAAGGATTAAACTTATTCTAATGTCCATATGGATAAAAGTTTCAGAGTGGCATATTTTGAATAAATCAAACATCAACGTCTAAATTTCTTCATGATATTTATTTGCAAGTAGAAAAGATTGCCTTTTGAAAAAGTGGATCTGTATTTATTTGTTGTTTTGGAGTAAAAGTTACATGACTTTTTGGGAAAATTGCAGAGCAGATGGTTAGGCCAAAATAGTTGTTCTCAAACATCATTGGAGTTTCAGGGCCCTCTGATATTCTATAATTATGGAAGATTATACATACATGAGTATGATCTAAAGTGGAATTTCATGAGGACAAAAAAATGAACTGGATGAACTATTTTGACAAAGTTTTGGGGAAAAGAGATCACTTTTACCTGGGAGGATTGGAGAAGGCTTCATGGAGATGGTTACACATATTGGGCTTTGGAGGATATCTTCTTGTTTACTTTGGCTGTCTCTCAGTGCTTTTTCAGGGTCCTCTTGTCTTATCTCTCTGTCCAGTTGTGCTTAATGCTTCTATCAGCTCCTCTAGACTTAATTATTATATCTTTGCTGCTGATACTCATGTTTACTTATCCAACCCTAATTTCTCTGCTGACCTCCAGTCTTTCCTTTTCAACAGTCCATTGAATATCTAGGATTGGATATTCCAAAGGGATCTTAAACTCAAAATATTTCCAAAATTAATTATCTTTCCTCCAAGGCCCTCCTCTCCTCCTAAATTCCATATTGCTGTGGGTAGAATTATTTTCCCAGTTACAATTTAAATGTCTTCTCTTTCTCACCATCCATATTCAATTGGTTGCAAATTCCGTCATTTTTAGATTTCTCATATCTCTTGCATATACCCCATTCTATCCACTGACATTGCCACTACCCTGGTGCTAATCAATCAGTAAGTATTTATTAAATACCGATTATACATCCAGCATTGAAACAAGTGTTGGGGATATAAAAAGAGATAATTTTTATTAAAAAAATCCCTACCTTCAAGTAGTTTAGCATTTAATGGAGAAGAAAGCTTTCAAACAAACATTCATACAAAACAAGCTATATATAAGATAAAGAGAAAATAATTAATAGAGGGAATGCATTAAAATTTTAAAAAGGGGTTGGGAAAGTTTTCTTATAGAAGGTGAAGTTTTTTGTTGGAAGCAAAAGGAAACCAGAAAGGTCAGTATTCTGAGTGGAGAAATGAGAACATTCCAAGCATAAGAAAAAGTCAAAGAGAAAGCTTGGAGTCAAAAGATGGAGTGTCTTGTTCATGGAACAACAAGAGGCTGGAATCACTGCCAATGGTCCAAGAGAGAGGTCAAAGGAATAAAAAT
This sequence comes from Gracilinanus agilis, assembly GCF_016433145.1. Lineage (NCBI taxonomy): Eukaryota > Metazoa > Chordata > Mammalia > Didelphimorphia > Didelphidae > Gracilinanus > Gracilinanus agilis. The sequence continues at coordinate 297,739,772 of NC_058133.1, read as the reverse complement.
TGAGAAAAGGTTAGCCTTCATCACCTCATTTCCAGAATATTGCAATTGCTTGGTAGATGTTATTCCTGCCATAAGTCTTTCCCCACTGCTGCCAATTCCATTCTCTACTCATCTGTCAAAGTGATCTTCCTAAATTTCAGATCTAAGCTTGTGACCTCCCCACACACACTAAACTCAAGGGTCTCCCTATCACCTCCAGGGTCAAAACTGGTCCCTAAAATGAAACACTGTTTTACACTCAAAACCTTCATTTTTCATTTTCATTTCATTTCAAAAAATTTTTTTCTTTCCTCCTCACACAAACTTTTTAATTTTCTTACATATTACCACACATACTCTCAAATCCAGTGATTTTTACTTCCTTGAAAATCTTCACACAATATATCCTATCTCCCTCTCTGATCATATTTGTTGGCTATTCCCCCAATGCTGGAATTTTCTTCCTTCACATATATGCCTTCGGGATTCACTAGCTTCCTTCAAAAATCTCAACTTTAACAAAGTACCATTTTAATGTCCTTTATTGATAATGTTTCTTCCCAGTTGCTTATCTCATTTATCCTGTAAATATTTTGTTTTTACATAATTGTTAGCATATTGTCTATCCCATTAAACTGTGAATCATTTCAGCACAGGCACTTGCATTTTGTCTCTCTTTATATCCTCAGCACCAGGAAGAGTACTTGGCATGAGCAGGCACTTTAAAAAGATTTATCACCTCATTGAATAAAGTGAAAGAAGACGGAAGGAATGAAGGAAGGAAGGAAAGAAGGAAGGAAGGAAGGAAGGGAGTAAGGGAGGAGAATGTAAAGAAGGGAAGGAGTGATAGAAGGAGAAAGGAAAGGAAGAAGGAAGCAAGGAAGGGAGGAAGGAAGGGAAATATTGTAATGCCTTTGGGTATATTTGAGTTAAAGCTCTCATCTGAAATATGAACAAAATGAATCCTAGAAAGAAGTGGAATGGTCAGGATCAGAGAGGTAGTTAGTAGTAGAACCAGAATTTGAACCTTGGCAATTTCACCCCAAGTTCAATCCTCTTTATATAAAATAGATTTACTGCAGAGAGACAGACAGAGACAGACAGACAGATGGAGAGAGATAGAAAGATCTAGATTTATAGATATCTGTATGTAGAGAGATAAATATAAATCTACCTATTTAATTAATTATCTAGCCTAGTTAAATTATTGTTTTTCTAGACTTGATTTTCCAGTGAATAAAAGTACAATTTGCCATGACCCTATAAGTATTCAGAGGAATTGGGACCTTTAGAACTCTTTCATTAGTTGTCTTATTATTTTTCAGCATCAGTGACTACTAATCATAATTATAAATTATTGATAAATACCCCTCTCTACTTATCATTTTTACTCTTCTCTTCTCCATTTCTTATTCCAAGAGAGGCTTGTATTAAACTTCTAAAAATTCACAGTCAATATGATGAACTTTTCACTTCAAAAAGCCCCTTCTCTCCAAACCAAATCTTAGTGTTTCAAACGCCTGGGTAGTTGGTTTATCAGTCGTGGATGGATGAAAGTGTGAAATGAATGCCTTCTTAGGATAAATTCAAATTCAATCTTCAGTGTGAAATGTGATGGATATAATTATCAGAGAAAAGTAACAGATAAGCAGAAATTCTGCTTTAAGGAATTCAATAATATTTTGTCATCAGACTATATCAAGCATAGTACTGAATAAAACATTGTGGAAAAAGTAATTTCTGAATAGATTTTAAGACTTAAAACAGCCATGCACCAAAAAAAAGGCTATGGTCTATGAAAAGAAAATTCTTCATGAATAAACTCAGCATGTATAGTTGATAAATAAATGTGTTTTTTACTTTGAAACACTAATGGATTAGTGGTCTCTGAAGCAATATTTGTTTTTATCTAGAACATTAGGCATGCAGAGCCTCTCTAAAGAGATATATCAAAGGAATGTAAAAATTAACAGAACTCAGGAATGGAGATTATCTGCAAAGTTTAGGAAAAGGCCATCTTAACTCCCTGACCCCTCAAAATTTAAGATGCATGGTGAATACTTAGAGGAAATCTTATTTTTTAAATTTATCTTGGTTACCCTGATCTTTATCTATACATTAGATTTAAAAAGTTGATAAGGCAGAGTTTATTTTAGAAAAAATATGGTATTTTTTGTCTCAATATAAGTAAGTAAAGATTTCTAAACTGCCCTATCTGAATAGTAAGGACATAAAAACTAGTGTTCTCTGACTTGAAGAAAAAATATCTATTACATTTATTGATTTGGCTTCCATTTTTCATTTCAAATCTATTATTTTACCCAATTCTGATTAATGAACCCTTTTCCTTCTTCAGTTTCAAAAATAAATTTTATTTATTCCACTTTCAGTCTAACTTCATTGTTGTGAACCCAATACAGTTCAATAAACATTGACTAAGGATCTAAAGTGAGCAGATCATTTTGAATTTAGTTTGAAAAAGAAAAAAGTATAATACTTGTCTTCAGGATGCACAGTCGAGCAATGGGATAGGAGAAAACTGTAGTGCAAAGTAATAATACATTATAAAGTCATAAAAGAGGTTTAAAAGAGTTTTTATTTAAATTCAAGGAAGAAAAAATCTTTTACTGACTGAATTGACGATTTCATGGAAAATTAGGTTAAGTAGATCTGAGAATCATTAGCAAAAAGGTAGTATTTGAATGTTTGAGATCTGATAAGATAATGAAATGAATTTGCATAAGGGTGAAAAAGAAAGGCCATGGAAGAGTCATGGGTGTACAATCATGGTTTCTAGATATGATGAAGGTCTAGCAAAAGAGATTAGATGGAGTGGTAAAAAAGATATGAGGATAACCAAGAAAGGGAAATCTCATTGAAACCTAGAGGCAAGAGAGTATCAAGGAGAAGAGGGTGATTACTTGTGTCAAAAAGTTACACAGAGGTAAAAATAAAGGATAAGAATTGAGAAAAAAGCCATTGAATTGAGCCATTATAATATTAAAGGAAACTTGGAGAAAGCAATTTCAGATGAATGATGAAGTCAGAAGCCATCTATAGAAAGTTTAAAAGAAAGTGACTGGAAAGGAAGACGAATTAATTATAGGTTGCCTTTTCAGCAAGTTTAACCAGAAAAAGAAGAATTATGGAGGAATAACTATTGAAAATAGATGAGTCCAAATTTTTTTTGATGATGGGAGAGCCATTTCCATAACTATGAGTGGGTAATAGGCAGAAATTAAAGAAAAGTGAGAGTGGGAAATGATAGCAGTGGCAGTCTGCTGCAGAAAACAGGATGAAAAGAGGTTACTTGTGGATAGAATGGGGTTTGCCTTAGACAGAAGAAGGGGTACCTTTTGTGTGGTGAAAATGAAGGAATGGAGGTAGGATGGTATGATGGAAGGGAGAAAGGAGACAGGAAGGTAGAGGAAGGGAAAGGAAGGTAGAATCCCAGCCCCGGCAGGGGAAATCGATCAGAGCCCCTAATAAATGATCAGAGGGCAACTTAAGAGTTTGAATAGCTAGGTTTTATTTTAATTAGAAAGGGAAAGCTCTAGGGAAAACTAGGAGGTAGGAAGAAAGGGAAAAAAGCACCCAGAGAGAGATCAGGGTCTCAGGGTAGAGAGCGCTGCTTCCAGGGTAGAGAGAGAAAGCCTTTTGTTTTGTTTTTTGTTTCTGTTAGATCCATGAATAAGGGAATATAATTTTTGAAATTATGAAACGAAACAGATAATTTTGACTACATTAATTTAAGTTTTTGCACAAACAAAACCAATGCAAATATGATTAAAAAGGAAAAAAAAAACTGGCATGGTGGAAACTATAGCAGTTTCTCTGACAAAGGCCTCATTTCTCAAATATGTAAAGAACTATGTCAAATGTATAAGACTATGAAGCATTCTTCAATTGCCGAATGGTCAAAGGATATTGTTTATTATAAGAACTTAAAATTAGTTTATTCTGTCTCATTAAGAGCAGAAGTATTAGGACAGAGACTAAAGTTGTAATTTGGATACTCTCTCCTTTAAAAGAGGAGATAGACAAAGTTTGCAGAGGGCTCATTAAGAGGCCTAGATAAAGAGAGACATTTGGAGAACTTCCTCTAGAGAGCAGGTGGCTGGGTCCATTCTCTGACAGAAGAAGAATATTTCAGTAATTTTAGATACGATTTATTTGAGAGCTGAGATAATTACTAACCTGAGAAGAGTGTGTTTTCCCTTCTTCACCAGAGGGGCTGCTGAAGAGCAGTTTTTCTGAAATGAGATGAAAATTTTAGCTGATTAAAATAACTTGCAATTACTATATTATTATTAATGTTACCTATTATACTTATAACAGCTTGGCTCCATGCCAGCTTTAGTATACTTGCTACAGTTCAATATATCAGCTTTAGCTGTATCAATAACAGCTTCAGTTTCATATAACAATATGAACAAGTAATTCTCAGATGAAAGAATTAAAACTCTCTTTAGTCATAAGAAAAAAAAATGCTCCAAACCACTATTAGTTAAAGAAATACAAATTAAAATAACTCCAGAATACTTCTCATATATCAGACTAGAAAACAACAAAAGAGTAAAATGAAAAATGTTGGAGAGGATATAGAAAAATTTGGAAATTATTAATACAATGTTGGTGAAACTGTGAACTGTTATAAACATTCTGGAGAGCAGTTTGGTACCATGCATAAAGGAGTATCAAATTGTGCATAACCTTTGACTGAACAGTAATATTACTAGCTCTGTATCCCAAAGAGATCAAAGATAGGGGTCGGGGAGAAGGACCTACTTGTACAAAAAATATTTTGGGTATCTTTTCTTGTGGTAGTAGAGAACTAAAAACTAAAGGAATAGTCACCAATTGGGGAAAGGCTGAAGAAGTTGCAGTATATGATTTTAATAAAATAGTATTTTGCCATAAGAAAGGATGGACAAGATGATCATTAGGAAAAAAAAACTGGAAAGATTTGTATGCAGAAGCAGAGCCAAGAAAGTGGAGTCTTTTTGCCAGTATTCTATTTAAGATTTTTGCATCTATATTCATTAGGGAGATTAGTCTGTAGTTTTCTTTCTCTGTTTTTGGTCTGCCTGGCTTTGGAATCAGGACCATATTAATGCCATAAAAGGAATTTGGTATGACTCCTACTTTGCTTAGTATGTCAAATAATTTGTATAGTATCAGAATTATTTGATCTTTGCATGTTTGATAGAATTCACTTGTGAATCCATCGGATCCTGGAAATTTATTTTTAGGGAGTTCTTTGATGGCTTGTACAATTTCTTTTTCTTACATTGGATTGTTTAAGTATTCTATTTCTTCTGCTGTTAATCTAAGCAATTTATATTTTTGTAAATATTCATCCATATTACCTAGATTGCTATATACCTTGAGATATAATTTATTGCCATATTTATTGCAAAATAGTTTTTAATGAGTACCTTAATTTCCTCTTCATTAGAGTTGAGGTCTCCCTTTTCATACTGTTAATTTGGTTTTCTTCTTTCCTTTTTTTATTAGATTTACCAGTATTTTGTCTATTTTATCTGTTTTTTCAAAGTACCAGCTTCTAGTCTTATTTATTAATTCAATAGTTCTTTTACTTTTGATTTTATTAATTTCTTCTTTGATTTTTAGTATTTCTAATTTAGTTTTCATCTGGGGATTTTTTTAAACCCTTGTACTTAGGTGTATTGTCTCATAGGTGGAAGATTGGTAAGGGTGGGCAATGGGGGTCAAGTGACTTGCCCAGGGTCACACAGCTGGGAAGTGGCTGAGGCTGGGTTTGAACCTAGGACCTCCTGTCTCTAGGCCTGACTCTCACTCCACTGAGCTACCCAGCTGCCCTGGGGATTTTTAATTTGTTCATTTTCTAGTATTTTTAAGTTGCATGCCCAACTAATTAATCTCTGCCCTCCCTAATTTCTTAATTATATGTACTCAGTGATATTAATTTTCTCCTTAGAACTGTTTTGGCTTCATCCTATAGGTTTTGGTAAGAAGTCTCATTATTGTCAGTGTCTTCAATGAAATTATTAATTGTTTCTATGATTAGTTCTTTCACTAACTTATTTTGGAGAATCATATTATTTAATTTCCAATTAGATTTTGGTTTGCCTCTCCATGTATCCTTGCTATAACTATTTTTATTGCATTATGATCTGATAAGGTTGCATTTATTATTTCTGCTTTTTTTGCCTTTTTTCCATGTTTCTATTCCCTAGTAGATGGTCAATCTTTGTGAATGTTCCATGTGCTGCTGAAAAGAAGGTGTATTCCTTTTTGTCTCTATTCATTTTTCTCCATATATTTATTAACTCTAATTTTTCTAGGATTTCATTCACCTCTCTTATTTCTTTCTTAATTATTTTTGGTATGATTTATCTAGATCTGATAGAGGAAGGTTGATGTCACCCACTAGTATAGTTTTGCTATCTATTTCATCCTTGAGCTCCACTAGCTTCTCCTTTAAAAATTTGGATGCAATACCATTTGGTGCATACATGTTGAGTACGGATATTTCTTCATTGTTTATACTGCCTTTTATTAGGATGTAATTACCTTCTCTATCTCCTTTAACCATATCTATTTTAACTTTGGCTCTCTCAGAAATCATTATTGCAATTCCTGTCTTCTTTTTCTGAGTTAAAGCCCAATAGATATTGCTCTAGGCTTTCATTTTTACTCTAGGTATTTTTGCTCTATACCTGTCTCATGTGTTTTTCTTGTAGACAACATGTGGTAGGATTTTGGTTTCTAATCCACTCTATTTGCTTCTGTTTTATGGGTGAGTTCATCCCATTCACATTCAGAGTTTTAATTATCAACTCTGTATTCCCAGACATTTTGATTCTATCTCCTTGTCCTGCCCTTTCTTCTTTCTCTATTTCCTTCTATACCAGTGTTTTTTTTAATCAGTTCCCCATATCCCCTCCCTTATTGTATTTGTCTTTCTCCCCTCTCCATTTTTATTCCCCTCTTATTCTTCTTTAGGATCTTTTTAAGCTACCCTCCCCCACCCTCTCCCTCCCTAGTGTTGCTTCCCTCCTCACCAGTCCTTTTGTTATCCCTCTACTTCTCTATAGGATGTGAATCAATTCTCTGTCCCAATGGATGATTGTTCTTTCCTTTTTAAGTTAATTTCAATGCACATAAGTATTAAGTCTTTCCTCTCTCCAACCTCTTTACCCTCCCAGTATATTGACCTTCTCACCTGTTTTCCCCACACACTTCTTTATGGAATATAAATTTACTCCATTTTGTCTGTTTTCCCATTTTTTTTTAATATTATCTCATTTTTTCCCCTCTAGTTATATATATATATATATGTGTATATATATATATATATATATCTTGACTTTTCATCCTATACAGTTTGTCACTATTCCCTCTAAGTAAATTTCTTCTAGTTACCCTATTGAAAATATGTTGAAGATTAATACAAAGATATTTTCTATGATTCTATATGCTTACTCTTTCATTGAAAGGAAGGAGGGAGAGGATTTGAGACTAAAATTTCTTTTCAAAATGATGGAAACTGTTTTTATATGTAATTGGGGGAAATTTTAATTATTTTTTTTAAAAGAAAGATTTATAACAAGTGATGCAAACATGAATGAACCAAACCAGGAGAATATCGTACACAGTTACAGTAATAAGTCAGATGATCAACTTTGAATGACAACTATTATTAGCAATAAAAGGAGCTAAGACAACTCCAAGGGACTAATGACAGAAAAAGCTATCCACTACCATAGAAGGAATTGGAAGAGTCTTCATGCAGATTAAGGCACATGATTTTTCACTCTTTCTTTCATGATTTTTTTCTTGTATAACCAACATATGCCTTCTTTCACAGTATTAGAAACATGGGACTATATATGCTATATATGCTATATATATATATATATATATATATATATATATATATATATATATATATAATATGCTAGCACAAGTATAACCTATATCATATTATCTGCCATCTTGGCTGAAGGAAGGAGAGGAAAGGGAAGCAAGCAAAATGGATTGCAAAATGTCAGAAAACAATGATTAAATATCATATCCATATATAAAAATAAGACTTCATCCCTTAAGTATAAACAGATAAATGGGGTCTCTGGTGGGAACCATGGTATAACAACCCTCACCATAGCCATAGTAACCTGTGCTTCCAACCCAAGACAAGATAAATACACCCTATGAGGAGAGGAATACAATGGATAATTGAACCTTGTTCAAACTTGCTGTCCTCTACCACTAATTCTCTGCCTTAAATTGGACAAATCATTGCATTTTTCTATGCAAGAGTTTTCTCATTTATAACTATGTAGGATAATTATTTAACTCTAAGCATCTTTATATAATTATAGAATGGTCAAAATGATACTGGAATTTGGAGAGTAGTATCAAAAATACTTGGGAAATGAGAGAATTAATGTGTTGACTTTTTTCAGCCAATATTAATGTTTCTTTCAACTCTAATAAATTTATTTTCTTAGAAGAATTATAGGTATAGAATTTACAGGGACCTTAGAGGTTTTCTGATCCAACCAGCTCACATAATAATCCTCTTATTTCATATATTAGGGACCTTAGGCACAGGAAGTTTATATGACTTGAAAATTAAAACCCATTAAGTGACAAAGCCAGAATCTGGGTTCAAGTATTCTGGTTTCAAACCTAGCTTTCTTGCTCCTACACCATGATTCAACTCAAGAGAATTTGCCCAGTGAGAGTATTCCACAACATCCAACTGAGAAAAATCATGTTAAGCATAACAACTAAAAACTACAAAACTGGGGGGGGG
>NC_058133.1:297715113-297728768 GCF_016433145.1 Gracilinanus agilis | reverse complement strand
ATTAATTGTTTCTATGATTAGTTCTTTCACTAACTTATTTTGGAGAATCATATTATTTAATTTCCAATTAGATTTTGGTTTGCCTCTCCATGTATCCTTGCTATAACTATTTTTATTGCATTATGATCTGATAAGGTTGCATTTATTATTTCTGCTTTTTTTGCCTTTTTTCCATGTTTCTATTCCCTAGTAGATGGTCAATCTTTGTGAATGTTCCATGTGCTGCTGAAAAGAAGGTGTATTCCTTTTTGTCTCTATTCATTTTTCTCCATATATTTATTAACTCTAATTTTTCTAGGATTTCATTCACCTCTCTTATTTCTTTCTTAATTATTTTTGGTATGATTTATCTAGATCTGATAGAGGAAGGTTGATGTCACCCACTAGTATAGTTTTGCTATCTATTTCATCCTTGAGCTCCACTAGCTTCTCCTTTAAAAATTTGGATGCAATACCATTTGGTGCATACATGTTGAGTACGGATATTTCTTCATTGTTTATACTGCCTTTTATTAGGATGTAATTACCTTCTCTATCTCCTTTAACCATATCTATTTTAACTTTGGCTCTCTCAGAAATCATTATTGCAATTCCTGTCTTCTTTTTCTGAGTTAAAGCCCAATAGATATTGCTCTAGGCTTTCATTTTTACTCTAGGTATTTTTGCTCTATACCTGTCTCATGTGTTTTTCTTGTAGACAACATGTGGTAGGATTTTGGTTTCTAATCCACTCTATTTGCTTCTGTTTTATGGGTGAGTTCATCCCATTCACATTCAGAGTTTTAATTATCAACTCTGTATTCCCAGACATTTTGATTCTATCTCCTTGTCCTGCCCTTTCTTCTTTCTCTATTTCCTTCTATACCAGTGTTTTTTTTAATCAGTTCCCCATATCCCCTCCCTTATTGTATTTGTCTTTCTCCCCTCTCCATTTTTATTCCCCTCTTATTCTTCTTTAGGATCTTTTTAAGCTACCCTCCCCCACCCTCTCCCTCCCTAGTGTTGCTTCCCTCCTCACCAGTCCTTTTGTTATCCCTCTACTTCTCTATAGGATGTGAATCAATTCTCTGTCCCAATGGATGATTGTTCTTTCCTTTTTAAGTTAATTTCAATGCACATAAGTATTAAGTCTTTCCTCTCTCCAACCTCTTTACCCTCCCAGTATATTGACCTTCTCACCTGTTTTCCCCACACACTTCTTTATGGAATATAAATTTACTCCATTTTGTCTGTTTTCCCATTTTTTTTTAATATTATCTCATTTTTTCCCCTCTAGTTATATATATATATATATGTATATATATATATATATATATATATATATATATATATATATCTTGACTTTTCATCCTATACAGTTTGTCACTATTCCCTCTAAGTAAATTTCTTCTAGTTACCCTATTGAAAATATGTTGAAGATTAATACAAAGATATTTTCTATGATTCTATATGCTTACTCTTTCATTGAAAGGATGGAGGGAGAGGATTTGAGACTAAAATTTCTTTTCAAAATGATGGAAACTGTTTTTATATGTAATTGGGGGAAATTTTAATTATTTTTTTTAAAAGAAAGATTTATAACAAGTGATGCAAACATGAATGAACCAAACCAGGAGAATATCGTACACAGTTACAGTAATAAGTCAGATGATCAACTTTGAATGACAACTATTATTAGCAATAAAAGGAGCTAAGACAACTCCAAGGGACTAATGACAGAAAAAGCTATCCACTACCATAGAAGGAATTGGAAGAGTCTTCATGCAGATTAAGGCACATGATTTTTCACTCTTTCTTTCATGATTTTTTTCTTGTATAACCAACATATGCCTTCTTTCACAGTATTAGAAACATGGGACTATATATGCTATATAATATGCTAGCACAAGTATAACCTATATCATATTATCTGCCATCTTGGCTGAAGGAAGGAGAGGAAAGGGAAGCAAGCAAAATGGATTGCAAAATTTCAGAAAACAATGATTAAATATCATATCCATATATAAAAATAAGACTTCATCCCTTAAGTATAAACAGATAAATGGGGTCTCTGGTGGGAACCATGGTATAACAACCCTCACCATAGCCATAGTAACCTGTGCTTCCAACCCAAGACAAGATAAATACACCCTATAAGGAGAGGAATACAATGGATAATTGAACCTTGTTCAAACTTGCTGTCCTCTACCACTAATTCTCTGCCTTAAATTGGACAAATCATTGCATTTTTCTATGCAAGAGTTTTCTCATTTATAACTATGTAGGATAATTATTTAACTCTAAGCATCTTGATATAATTATAGAATGGTCAAAATGATACTGGAATTTGGAGAGTAGTATCGAAAATACTTGGGAAATGAGAGAATTAATGTGTTGACTTTTTTCAGCCAATATTAATGTTTCTTTCAACTCTAATAAATTTATTTTCTTAGAAGAATTATAGGTATAGAATTTACAGGGACCTTAGAGGTTTTCTGATCCAACCAGCTCACATAATAATCCTCTTATTTCATATATTAGGGACCTTAGGCACAGGAAGTTTATATGACTTGAAAATTAAAACCCATTAAGTGACAAAGCCAGAATCTGGGTTCAAGTATTCTGGTTTCAAACCTAGCTTTCTTGCTCCTACACCATGATTCAACTCAAGAGAATTTGCCCAGTGAGAGTATTCCACAACATCCAACTGAGAAAAATCATGTTAAGCATAACAACTAAAAACTACAAAACTGGGGGGGGGCAGATGAGTAGCTCAGTGGATTGAGAGTCAGTCCTAGAGACTGGAGGTCCTAGGTTCAAGTCTGGCCTCAGACACTTCCCAGCTGTGTGACCCTGGGCAAGTCACATGACCCCCATTGCCCACCCTTAACACTTCCGCCAAGGAGCCAATACACAGAAGTTAAGGGTTTAAAATTTAAACAACAAAAACGAAAACAAACTACAAAACTATTTCATTACCTGAGATTAAGGTATGTTTTGCAGGCTAATAAACAATAATCAGCAGTAAGTATAGTATCCTTCCACTATTAATGGTGTGGATCACTGCTGTTGTGCCCAGTGTTCTTAATAGATGCTTTAAAATAACTAGAACTTTTTCTTTTAGATACTGAAGCATTAACTTCCTAGCCTAGAGGCCTGGAAGTCTGAATGCAAGTTATAGATCTATATAAGTACTAGAAGAAGCTAAATGCCTATTTAAATTAAAAAGGGGGGGGGAAATCCACTCAGAAAGATTTTGTAAGATCAAAAGATGAGACAGACAAACATATGTTTTCTATATAAATATTCAGTGTTGATTTTAGGTTTTATTAAATTTTAGGTTACTTAGCTGAGATTACAGAGCTATCAAAAATAGTGAAATTTGGGGACTGATTTTAAATTAAATAATGTTTTTCTTTTCAAGATGTTTGTAGAAATAATTTTTAATAATGGTTTTCAGACATTTTGTTATTGGTTTTCTCTCTCCCTCCAAACTTCCCCCCTATCCCTAGCAGGCAATATGATACAGGCTATACAAGCACTATCCTGTAATATATATTTTCATGTTCATCGTGTTGTGAAGGAAGACTTTTTGCTTATATTAGAAAACTCAAAAAGGAAATAAAAGTGAAAAATGATATACTTCAATCTGCATTCAGAATCTATCAGTTACTTCTTTGGTGGTGGATATAGCCTTTTTCATCATGAGTCTATTGGAGTTGTCTTGGATCCATACTAAAAGAAATAATTCAACAAAACTGTGCTGAAGTTCTACAACAAGAGGGCAATATAGACATTGAAAGGATCCATAGATCACCCTCTACACTAGACCCAGAAAAGACAACCCCCAGGAATATAATAGCCAAATTCAAGAGTTTCCAAGTAAAAGAAAAATTTTTACAAGAAGCCAGAAACAGACAGTTCAGATATCAAGGAGCACCAATCAGGATCACACAGAATCTGGCAGCCTCCACACTACAACACCACAAGGCTTGGAATGTGATATTCAGAAAGGCAAAAGAACTGGGTCTACAACCAAGGATCACCTACCCATCAAAACTGACTATGTACTTCCAGGGGAAAGTATGGGTCTTCAACAAGATAGAATATTTCCAAGTATTTGCACAGAAAAGACCAGGACTAAATGGAAAGTTTGATATCTAAACACAAAAAACAAGAGAAACATGAAAAATTAAATAATAAACAGAGAGGAAAGAAAGAAAACTCTTATTTTAAATTTTCCTCTTTAAGGGTTTCAATAAGATCTAATTATTCAAATTCCTATATGTAGAAATGGTTATGTGTAATTCTCTGTAGTGAACTCTAGTCACTATTATAGTATCCACTATTTTGGTAATAAGAAGAATTATTCACAGGGAGAGGTTGGAGTACTAAATGTTCTAAGATGATATAGGGGTGGATGGGAAAGAGTGGGGTGAATAATAGATGGCACAAAGAGAAACTTGAATAAGAATAATAGGATATTCTATTAAACATAAAGAGGGAATGGGAAGGGGAGGGGACGAATACTATTATAAGAAGGAGAAGAAGAGAGCATTAAGAGGTAATATTTAAACCTTACTCTCAGTGTAATTAACCCTGAGAGGGAAGATTAGCTATATCCATTGGGATATAGAACTCTTTCTAACTCTACTGAGAAAGTCAGAAGCGATCAACCAAAGGGAGCAGGGAAGTGGGGAGGTCAAAAATGGGAGGGGAGAAGAAGGGGGAGGGAATTCATTATGCCTTAAAAATAAAAATAGGGGAATAATAAGGGAGGGGTATGTAAATGGAATTAGCTCAAGCCCACAGCAGCTCCAGTGTAGCATATGCCATCCCTCATAAAAGAAGAACCATCAGTATATAACACTAGATCTGGATTGTCTAAAGGAGTGTCCAGGAGATTGTCTCGAGGCTTTTTAGCCATGGACACTAGTGTTTCACAATTATGTAATGGTTCTTCTGAGACTGGTAAATCAGGAAACAAGGTGGCAGGACTCATAGCCCTAAAACATATATGTATAATTGCCAAAAATAAAAAGACAACAATTTATACAAATTCTAGATATGCATTTGGAATTTGTCATTCAGTGGGTATGTTATGGCTTCAGAGAGGATTTTTAACCTCAGCTGGAAAATCTATAGCTAATGCAAAAATTATTAATGACGTTCTTTCTGCTCTCCAGCTACCAGAAGCCCTAGCTGTAGTTCATTGCTCTGCCCATACAGGTGGCACTGACCGTGTCTCTAGGGGAAATGAACGGGTAAATACTGCTGCAAAGCTAGCAGCTATAGAAGGGTCTGAATTAATTTTAAAATTGACAACCACTGATGACTCAAATTAATCACTTTCCTATGATGAGAAAGAAGTAAAAAAATGGAAGCAGAAATTTAAAGCTAAACAGATAAATGGAGTATGGGTGTCCTCTGAAGGAAAACCCCTGCTCCCTAAAAACGTTTATCACCAAATTTGCCAATCCATTCATAAAAATGGTCATTTTGGTGCCCAGGGCATCATGGACTCTGTTAAAAGGGTGTGGATAGCTCCTGGAATAACCACTATAGCCTCTAAAGTGTTTGTAGCTTACCCTACCTGCCAAAAATATAACCAACATGCCTTTTGTGGCAAGCCTTTTGGTGGGCATCCTCTTGATTACACACATTTTGAGCACCTGAAAAATTGATTTTATAGCAATGCCAAAGGCTGGACAATATAAATTCTGTCTAGTCATAGTGGATCAACTGACTAGGTGGCTGGAAGCATTTCCTACTGCCCGAGCCACAGCAGCTTTTTTCGCCAAGGTGCTTTTAAAAGAAATCATTCCTTGTTTTGGCCTGCCTGCACATATTGACTCGGATAGGGGAAGTCACTTTACTGATTCAGTTTTATCTGAAATATATTCCTGTTTTTGGGGATAACTCCCAAATTCCATGTACCATATCACCCCCAGAGCTCAGGCCAAGTTGAATGGATGAACAGAGAACTTAAATATATGATTGGAAAATTATGCACTGAGACACATCTAAAATGGCCTGAAATTCTCCCTCTAGTTCTATTTTATCTTAGAAGCAGGCCCATGGGAGAACTACATATCTCACTATATGAGATGCTTTTTGGACATCCCCCTATATAGGCCAAGTCTTTTTCTCCTGCGTATACATCACTATTAGGAGGCAATAATTCTATTGCTTCCTATATACAGGAATTGCAACACAAACTACATGAACACCATGAATCTGTAACTGCAGTACAAGCAGGACCGATAGTCTTTTCATTTCATGACCTGAACCCAGGAGACAAGGTGTATATAAAGAATTTCCAGCACACTGGAGCAACTCAGCCTTCATGGGAAAGGCCATTCAAATTTTACTAACCACCCCAACAGCTAAAAAATTGGAGAAAAGGACTCTTGGATTCATTGCTCAAATGTAAAGAGAGCATCTTCTATTGAATCTGATTGACTGTTTTCTGCTACATGCATTGGAGATAACAGTTCATAGACTAATGGATGCTGTTTTTGGAATCACATTGTATTTTTTTTTGTTCTTGCTTTTTTCCTCTGAATTTATTTTTTAATTTTCTTATTGCTTTCCCTGTTATCTTTTTATAGAATAATTGACTTTTTCCCTTTTTCTCATTTCTTATGCTTAAAGTACATATAATCACTTAATCTTTTTATTTTTTGCAGTGCTATAGTTTTAATATATGTACTTGCTGTAATATTACTGCTTACTCACAAGGCTTTAGACTTTGGGAACCTGCCATGTATTGTTCAATATTAGGGAGCTGTAATTAATGCTTCTTTCTGATTCCAGGAAAAGGGAACACAAGAGCCATTAAAAAGTGCTAAGAAAGCACAAGGTCATGGAGACTGATCGACCAATCCCAATGGGATTGATGAGAAAAACTGCACAATGCCAAGGAGCACAAGGTCAAAAAGACCATACAAATACAGGTGGGATTGAGGAACTCCCATGCCAATACTAAAGACTTGAACTCAGTGTAAGACTCGAAGTTCCGATGCTTAAATATGTTAAGATATAGGACTCTTCAAACTACACTACCAGTCTGGTACCACAGGTTGGCCATCATCTTGGCTCACACATATATTCTTGAGAGTGAAAGTAAATCAGACCAGGGAATGACAGGCACTTCCCTTGCATATAAATCTGTTTTTTTTTTGTCTCTCTTATAGAATGGCAACATCCTGTAGTCTTGGCTAAAAATGGGTGAGTGCAGTATTACTGCATTTTGTCCTACAGATTAGTAGGATGTAAATTATATTAATTGGACCCTAATACAAAGGCAAGTTATGAATTTATTTTGTTTATTCAGAAATTTTATATTCATATTTTGATATTTTGATTCTGATTTTAAAAGTTTTTTTCTCCCAAAGTTTCATTTTCTTCTATTTGATTTTCTTTTTGTTTTTGTTTTTTCTTTTGAATTTACTTATACAACCCCATAACTCAACCATGTATCTTGAGCTAATTTGAGTATTTCTTTTTTAAATACACTCTTCAGGGGGGATTGTATTTTTTATAAAATCCAAGATTTAATTTTTTTATTTTTTGTTCGAGAACAATTCTCAGGGAAAGAAGCTTGCTGATTCCTTAATCCAAAGAAGAAACTGTTTTCAGAGAGATGCCTGAAGAATCTACATTGCATCAAGAGTCCCAGAATGAATTTTGGGGTGCAATTAGTTGAACTGATGGGGTTTGAACAGTTACTTTGAATGTATATTTTATGCCAATAGGGGACTGCCCCCAATTGGTTTCTTGTCAATGTGCTTAGCAAAACATTGGCTTGCCTTCTCTCTCTTCCATTCCCCTCTTATCTCTAACTATTATAGTTAGAAGACCTTTGTGGGTATAAGATGATTATGCAAAATGATCACTTGGGGTGATTAGGCACCCAAAATGATCATCAGGGGGATTGTGTAAATGGAATTAGCTCAAGCCCATTCATAGTTAAAACTCTAGCCACCAGAGATAATGTCATCCCCACCTCCCTTAGTGGGGAGCGGAGATGAGTTACCCATACTTAACAATAAGTAACAAATCAAGAACAAGGGACTGCCCTTTAGACAGTCCAAAACAGTGTTGAGGCTGCCATATGTCCACTTGAATTAGAGATGGACCTCCAGGAAGTGATGAAAGATGTTATCCTTCAAATATGATGGTAACTTCCTGTTGAGAGCAGTCCGCATTTTTAACTTGGTGCTGAAGGATCTCTGCTGAGACCTCAAATGGCTTCCCCTCTTAATTGTCATGTGGGTAAGTTAGGCTGACTTCCTTTCACTTACCTTGGCATTTCTAGAGTGTCTACCTCAAAGAGGCTTCTTTGCCTCTCTAATTGCTAAGGCCTTGTACCTAGCAGCCTAGTATAATTAATTTTTAACTCTCACCTGGTCCGCACCTCTGCTGATTCAGACCAGAGTTTTTCTCTCTCTCTCTTTCCCTACCTTCAACCTTCCTAATTGTAAATAAATTTCCATAAAAGTAATCTTGACATGGATCTATTTTTAATTATGGAATCAATCTAAATCTGATTGATTCTTGGCAACCACACCTTAAATATATTTATATATATATATATATATAGATAGATAGATAGAGAGATAGATAGATAGAAATATAGATAGATAAATAGATAGATATAGATAGGTAGATAGATATAAATAGATAGATAGATATAGATATGGAGATATAGATATATAGATATAGATATATAGACATATAAATATCTAATTTCCCTTCTTACAGGGGGAAAAAGGGTAGTAAATCAAGGGAGGTGAAAAGGGTTATTGGTTTAAAACAAGTCACTGGTGGAAAAGGAAATAGCCTAAGAAAAAGGAGTAGAACTAGGAGAGGATACCAAAATATTGGAGAATACACAACTGATAATTATAACTCTGAATGTGAATGGGATGAACTTTCACATAAAAAGGAAGCAAATAGAAGAGTGGATTAGAAACCAAAATCCTACCATATGTTCTCTACAAGAAACACATATGAGGAGGGTAGACATACACAGATTTAAGGTAATGGGCTGGAGGAGAATATTTTGGGCTTCCAATGAGAAAAAGAAGGTAGGAGTGGCAATTAAGATTTCTGACAAAGCCAAAGTAAAAATAGATACGATTAAAGAATACTGGGAAGGTTATTACATTCTGATAAAAGGTAGTATAGACAATGAGAAAATAACAGTGCTCAATATGTATGCACCAAATGGCATAACATCCAAATTCCTAAGGAGAAATTAGCAAAACTTAAGAGGGAAATAGAAAGTAAAACCATACTAGTGGGACATCTAAATATTCCTCTTCCAGATCTAGATAAATCATACCAAAAAGTAAATAAGAAAGAGGTAAAAGAGATGAATGAAGTCCTAGAAAATTTATATTTAATAGATATGTGGAGAAAAATAAATAGGGACAAAAAGAAATATACCTTCTTTTCAGCTATACATGGTACATTCAGAAAGATTGACCATGTAATAGGGCATAGAAACATGGCAAACAAATGCAAAAGAGCAGAAATAATGAATATAAACTTCTCAGATCATAATGCAATAAAAATAATAATTAGTAAGGGCACCTGGACAGGAAAATCAAAAACTAATTGGAAATTAAAAATATAATTCTCCAAAGCCAGTCAAAGAAGAAATCATAGAAACAACCAACAATTTCATTGAAGAGAGTGACAATGATGAGACATCCTACCAAACTCTGTGGGATGCAGCTAAGGCAGTACTCAGGGGGAAATTGATATCCTTGAGTGCATATATTAACAAATTAGGGAGGGAAGAGATTAATGGATTGGGCATGCAACTTAAAAACTACTATGAAAGCAAATTAAAAATCCCCAGATGAAAACTAAATTAGAAATACTAAAAATCAAGGGAGAAATCAATAAAATCAAAAGTAAAAGAAATATTGAATTAATAAATAAGACTAGAAACTGGTATTTTGAAAAAACATATAAAATAGACAAAGTACTTGTAAATCTAATAAAAAAAAGGAAAGAAGAAAACCAAACTGACTGTATCAAAGATGAAAAGGGAGACCTCACCTGTAAGGAAGAGGAAATTAAGGCAATCATTAAAAACTATTTTGCCCAATTATATGGCAATAAATATAGCAATTTAGATGATATGGATGAATATTTACAAAAATATAAATTGCCTAGATAACAGCAGAAGAAATAGAATACCTAAATAATCCCATATCAGAAAAAGAAATTGAACAAGCCATCAAAGAACTCCCTAAGAAAAAATCACCAGGGCCTGATGGATTCACAAATGAATTCTATCAAACATTCAAAGAACAACTAATCTCAATACTATACAAATTATTTGATATAATAAGCAAAGAAGAAGTCCTACCAAATTCCTTTTATGACACAAATATGGTACTGATTCCAAAGCCAGGTAGATCAAAAACAGAGAAAGAAAACTAGAGACCAATCTCCCTAATGAACATAAATACAAAAATCTTAAATAGAATACTAGCAAAAAGACTCCAGCAAGTGATCAAGAAGAATATCCACCATGATCAGGTGGGATTTATACCAGGAATGCAAAGAGGGTTCAACATTATGAAAACCATCCACATAATTGACCATATCAACAATCAAACAAACAAAAATCACATGATTATCTCAATAGATGCTGAAAAAACCTTTGACAAAATACAGCACCCATTCCTATTGAAAACACTGGAAAGCATAGGAAGAGAAGGACCTTTTCTAAAAATAATAAACAGTTTATATCTAAAACCATCAATAAGCATCATATGCAATGGGGATAAATTAGAAGACTTCCCAGTAAGATCAGGTGTGAAACAAGGATGCCCATTATCACCTCTATTATTTACCATGTACTAGAAACACTATCAGTAGCAATTAGAGAAGAAAAAGTAATTGAAGGCATTAAAATAGGCAAGGAAGAGTCTAAGCTATCACTCTTTGCAGATGATATGATGGTCTACTAAAAAAATCCTAGTGAATCAACTAAAAAGCTTGTAGAATACTCAGGAAATTTAGCAAATTTGCAGGATACAAAATAAATGCACATAAATCATGAGAATTCCTATATATTTCCAACACATCACAGCAGCAAGAGGTAGAAATAGAAACGCCATTTAAAATCACCCTAGAAAATATAATTAGGAATACTTAGGAATCTATCTACCAATAGGAATACAACTACAAAACACTTTCCAAACAAATAAAACTGGAGCTGAACAATTGGAAAGCCATTAATTGTTCATGGGAAGGATGAGCTAACATAATAAAAATGAACATTCTACCCAAATTAATTTACCTATTTAGCACCATAGCTATCAAATTACCAAAAACTTCTTTACTGAATTAGGAAAAACTATAACAAATTTCATTTGGAATAAAAAAAGATCAAGAATATCAAGGGAAATAATGAAAAAAATGTGAAGGAAGGGGGCCTAGCAGTACCAGATATTAAACTACACTATAAAGCAGCAGTGATCAAAACAATATGGTACTGGCTTAGAAATTGAAGGGAGGATCAGTGGAATGGACTTGGCGTTAATGATGTCAACAAGACAGTGTATGATAAACCCAAAGAGCCCAACTTTAGGGACATGAATCCACTATTTGACAAAAACTGCTGGGAAATTTGGAAAACAATATGGGAGAGACTAGGTTTAGATCAACATCTCACACCCTACACCAAGATAAATTCAATGAGTGAATGACTTGAATATAAAGAGGGAAACTATAAATAAGTTAAGTGAACACAAAATAGTATACCTGTCAGATCTCTGGGAAAGGAAAGATTTTAAAATCAAGCAAGAGTTAGAGAAAATTACAAAATGTAAATTAAATGGTTTTGATTATATTAAGCTAAAAAGCTTTTGTACAAACAAAAACAATATACTCAAAATCAGAAGGGAAACAACAAATTGGGAAAAAAATCTTTCTAATAAAAAACTCTAACAGGGTTCTAATTACTCAAATAAACAAGGAGTTAAATCAATTGCATAAAATATCTAGGCATTCCCCAATTGATAAATGGGCAAGGGACATGAAGAGGTAATTTTCAAATAAAGAAATCAAAACTATGAATAAACACATGAGAAAGTGTTCTAAATCTCAAATAATTAAAGAAATGCAAATCAAAACAATGCTGAGGTATCACCTCACACCTAGCAGATTCGCTAAATTGATAGTAGGGGAAAGTAATGAATTTTGGAGCAGATATGGCCAAGTTGGGACATTAATGCATTGCTGGTGGAGTTGTGAACTCATCCAACCATTCTGGATGGCAATTTGGAATTATGATCAAAGGGCTATAAAAGATTGCCTGCCCTTTGATCCAGCCATACCATTGTTGGGTTTGTACTCCAAAGAGATCAGATATAAATAGATTTGTATGAAAATATTTATAGCCATGCTTTTTGTGGTGCAAAAAACTGGAAAATGAGGGTATACCCTTCTTTTGTGGAATGGCTGAACAAATTGTGGTATATGCTGGTAATGGAATGTTACTGTGCTCAAAGGAATAATAAACTGGAGGAGTTTCATGTGAACTGGAAAGACCTCTAGGAAATGATGCAGAGTGAAAGGAGCAGAGCCAGAAGAACATTGTACAGAGAGACCAATACATTGTGGTAAAATAGAATGTAATGGACTTCTGTACTAGCAGAAATGCAATGATCCATAACAATTCTGAGGGACTTATGGAAAAGAATGCTACCCACATTCAGAGGAAGAGCTACAGGAGAGGAAACACAGAAAGAAAAGCAATTGCTTGAACACATGGGTTGACGCCAACATGATTGGGGATATAGACTCGTAACTACCACAGCAATGCAACTATCAACAATTTGGAAATGAGTCTTGATCGATGACACAGGTTAAAACCAGTGGAAATGTGCATTGGTTATTGGGGGGGTTTGTGGGGGAAGATGACAGAGTGTGAAGGAGAAAGTAAGAACATGAATCATGTAACCATGATAACTTTTCTAAAAAATAAAAATTATTTTTAAAAAAACCGACTACTTGAATAAAAAGTATCTCTTTATGGCTTTATATACCATTTTGCCTTGTTATTCTATTTTTTTTTCAGTGTTCTGTTTTTCTCCAGATGCTTTATTTTTTTTTAACATTTATTAATATTCATTTTTGACATAGTTACATGATTCATGCTCCACCTTTCCCCTTCAACCCCCCCCCCCCGGCACCACCCCCCAACCTTGGCCGATGCGCGTTTCCACTAGTTTTGTCATGTGTCCTTGAACAAGACCAATTTCCAAATTGTTGGTAGTTGCATTGGTGTGGTAGTTTCAAGTCCACACCCTCAATCATGTCCACCCCGACCCATGCGTTCAAGCAGTTGTTTTTCTTATATGTTTCCGCTCCTGCAGTCCTTCCTCTGAATGTGGGTAGCGTCTTTACCATAAATCCCTCAGAATTGTCCTGGGTCATTGTATTGCTGCTGGTACAGAGGTCCATTACATTCAATTTTACCACAGTATATCAGTCTCTGTGTATAGAGTTCTTCTGGCGCTGCTCCTTTCGCTCTGCATCAGTTCCCGGAGGTCTCTCCAGTTGGCCTGGAACTTCTCCAGTTTATTATTCCTTTTAGCACAATAGTATTCCATCACCCGCATATACCACAGTTTGTTCAGCCATTC
>NC_058133.1:297559992-297710113 GCF_016433145.1 Gracilinanus agilis | reverse complement strand
GCATTCGATCAAGAAAGGAAAACACCAAGAAACATCATTGCAAAATTCAAGAGTTTCCAAGCAAAAGAAAAAATCTTACAAGAAGCCAGAAAGAAACAATTCAAATATCAAGGAGCAACAATCAGGATCACACAGGATCTGGCAGCCTCAACACTAAAAGACCGCAAAGCGTGGAATACAATATTCAGAAAGGCAAGAGAGCTGGGCCTGCAACCACGGATCAACTACCCATCAAAATTGACTATATATTTCCAAGGGAAAGTATGGGCATTCAACAAAATTGAAGAATTCCAGGTACTTGTTATTCTATTTTTAAAAAGTTGTCTTTAAGTTATAACTATTCTTTGTGACCCCATTTTGGGTTTCATTATTAAATATACTGGAATGGTTTGCAATTTATTTTTTTTTAAGGAAAACAAGTGACTTGCTCAGCCTCACACAACTGATATGTGTATGAGGGCATGTTTGAATTCAGAAAGATGTCTCCACTATGCCACTCAGCTGCCCTAAGTTTAGCTACATAATCTCTGATCTTCATTTTATTATTTTCCAAGACCATTGTGACCTTATTCTAATATTATTCTATTTCATCAGTAGCATACCTGAATATGCACATACATACATACACATAAGTATTTTTTAAGTAGAGAATTTTGTACCTTTAAGCTACATTCCCCAGAATTCCTTTCATCTCCCAGCATCCCTTTACTTGCATCCTCAAATTTGCATTTTTCACATTTTTATAGTGTTTGCTCTAAGCCAGAAATCGGCAACCTTTTGGCCGTGAAAGCCATAAATGACACATTTTTTAAAATATAATTTCATGAGAGTGTACAGTGCTCACAGTGCGCACTCCTGTAACAGTGTGTGCTCCTGTAACAGTGCCTGAAAAAAATTGACTTCATGGCTCATGCAGAAAGAGCCATATCTGGCCCTCAAAAGAGCCAGATATGGCTCGAGAGCCACACGTTGCAAACCCTTGCTCTAAGAGCTTCCTCTCTCTTTTTGTTTTTGACCACATGTGAACTGAGAAAGTTGGCTTTTTACTCTTGCTTTTTATGTTAGTTAATTTTAATAAATTTTCTTAAATCGAATATTTAGAATATTGGATATAAATTTTGAAACTCACATTATGGCATACCACAAGGAGATAGAATTCTCAAATATTTTTTAAGATAGATTTTCAGTAAAGTTAGTAAGTTTGTCTGGACTCCACCCACCCACCACACGGGCTGAGAGCTGCAGTTGCCTCTTCTTTCCGTGCACCTGACATTCTCCCAGCCCAGTCCTCTGTGATCTTGCCACTCCTCTGTGGAAGCTGAGCTACTGCTGCTCTCTTCACTGCTGCCCAGCTTGCAGCCTCTGCTTGCCGCGACCAGACCCATCACAAGAGCCTGCCAATCCTAGCCACTATTTTACACAGAGGGTGACATATAAAAATCCTTTTACCACAATCTATTCCTCCACTCAATGTGGGTTTCCAGACTGTCTTAGCCATTTTTAAACAGGGGAACACAGTGTAGAGTAGAAAAAACTGGCTATTCAGCCCCAATCTGCTTCTAGTTTTCAAGTAGATTTTTTTTAAAAAGTTGAATTTGGGCTCCTACTAAAGGCTACTACTGAAGGTTTTGTTTTTTCACTAGGGCAAAAAGTACAAATCAGTAGATTTTAAACCAGAGTTTTGGGGATTTTTAAAAACCAGTCCTTCATATGCAAATACACTAATGTTCTCACTTGAAGTTTTGCCCTTTTTCTTTACTCTGTAAAAAAAAATCCATTCAGCATTTTTTTGAGTAAAAGTGCTGTGGCAAAGCATGCTTGAAACTCTGGAGTTCATAGAGCTAGCAGGCATATTTTGGCTCTGCTTGATTTTTTTACTGGCAGCTTGTATATACATTGCATATTTCCCATTTTGTTTACTTCTCCTCAAGAATATGTAGGAAATTATGCTACTTAAATTACAGACCAAACTGAAATATTTTGACAAAGTTTTGCAAATCTTAAATACTCTCAACATGCAGAATAGAGATTCTACCCAGTGCTTGTATGAGGAACTTCGGAGCTGTGACAAAAGAAATGAAAATACAGGGGAGGGGAAGGAACCTTTAATTTGATCTGGAAGTTTATTGATGTTAACCTTTTGAGTTTTGCTTCCCTTCTGAATAGTGAAGAAGTCTATTGGAATTGGAAAACAGGAATTTTTTACTTCACTGCCTATGTCTCTATCACACTTATTTTATTTGCTGATTATTTGTTTTAAGGTTTAATTTTTTAAGTTCATGTATTAATCTAATCAATATCTTTCTGTTACACTGAACCATTTTAAGTTACTGTTTTTGTCTATTAGATATATTCTGTTATATTGTCTTTATTTATACCTTTCACCTATGACTGTAATGATGAACATATCATTTTAAAGGCCTATAAGACTTTATGTATGCTGGATTTGTCACCTGATCCATCAAGGTCACATATTGCTTATGCAGCCTTATCTTTCATTTTGCCTTTGTTAATTGTCATATAGATGATGATGGAATCCATCAAAATTTGTTAAATTGTATAACTACCTTTGGAGAATATTATGACTTCAGAATTTAAATTGTGATTTTAAGGGGTCTTCAGACATGATTTTTAGATGTCTAGTAGCTTCTGGAATCACACACACACACACACACACACACACACACACACACACATGTTCCTGCCAAAAACATTTTTATATAAAGCATGAAGCAAAAAGTTGCTTCTGCATGCATGATATTTTAACTTTTCAGTTTAATCTATTTCTACCAGAACAATCTATATTGAAATAATGACAGTAATAGACTTTGTTAAAAATATCTTTGCCAAGGTTGTGTAATAAGGAAATAGCATTTTTAAGTATAGATAGAGAAAAGTTGTACAAAGCAGGATGGATGAGTGGAACATTTTGGGAGCCTCAGAACTCTACAGGTGAGAATCAAGGGTCTGAGTCTGTTGGTTGCTGCCACTGGAGAGGAAGCAAGTGTGTCTGTACGCCTAAAATACCATCCCACCTATTGTGTGGCTTGGAGCTTTGTTTGCAGTTTGGAAGGTGGACAGTTTCCCAGTTTTGTTTGCAGTTTCCAAGTGTGGACAGCTCCTGGTTAGAGACCCTTTTGGAATTACTGGCTGGTTTTCATCTGTGACCTTAGGACATCTGAGACCACCACTGGAAGGACAAGGACCCAAGGAGTGAGATCCTATCCTGCTTGGATCTAGTTAGTGTTAGGGTTTAGATCCATTTCTCTTGTTTCTGATCCATAGTTCAACCCAATTAAGGAAATTCATATTTACCCATCTCCCTAACTTCTTTACTTTAATAAATTATTGGTTTCCTGCTTCTTGTCTGTTCTCCTTAACCCTAGATGTACCTTAGTTAAATTATATAAGGTTTTATTGTAGTTTCCCAGCTGAATGGAGTCTGTCTCAATGCTTAACTGATTTAACTGCCATTCCTCCATATAGGTGTTACTCATTTTCCCAAGTCCTATGTTTGTGGGTGTAAAGATGATTCCCCATTGGTATTTGTTCTTAATCAGTTATCCTTTGCCCAAGCAGACCTTTTTTCCTCTTTCTCTAAACCCCAGTGAACTCAGTGTTTAATATTTACCCATAAAAGTTGAAAGAATTATTACATCTGTAGAATTTGTGACAAGTATCCATCAGTTCATAAGTTTTTTTTTGTTTTTTTTTAAACCCTTGTACTTCGGTGTATTGTCTCATAGGTGGAAGATTGGTAAGGGTGGGCAATGGGGGTCAAGTGACTTGCCCAGGGTCACACAGCTGGGAAGTGGCTAAGGCCGGGTTGGAACCTAGGACCTCCTGTCTCTAGGCCTGACTCTCACTCCACTGAGCTACCCAGCTGCCCCCCCCAGTTCATAAGTTTTTTAAGTATCACACAGCAACTCATGTAAATCCTATATAATAGTATGGTTTTTTTGCTATTGTCATTAACTGGGCTATTGTGAATTTGGAGAAGTTTGGTACTTTTTCTTTGAATGTGCATTATCTACTATATTACTCTTTTATTGTGAAAATTATTTGCACTCACACTATAGATCATGGCCAAGTTAAAAAGGAAATGGATCTCATTTTTGGTGAGAAACCTTTCTTTTCTACCTCTCCTTAGCTGACACAGTATGTCACTGATTGTAAGCTATATATTTTTTTATTTTTTTAAATATTTTTATTATAGTTTTTCTTTCTGCATGTGCAATTCAATATTGAGTTTTAATTTTTCTCTCTTCTCTTTGGACTTGAAGCACGTTACCAGTATTAAAAAGTTGTTTGTTTGTTTTTTTTGCAGTAATATAAGTTTAAAATACATTAGTCCTAATGTCCCTGCATACAGAAAAGGTTTTAGATTACAGAAATAATGCCTTGATTGTTTTAAAAAATTATAGGACTTTGCTTAATGATTCTGTCATTCCAGAAGAAGGGAACACAAAAAGAGCCACCACACAGTGCCAAAGAAGCACAAAGCTACCTGCCTAGTGCCTAGAGAACACAAAGGTCAAAGAGATCAAATTCCAGTAGGATTGATGAGATTTTAAGCCAAGACAAGAGGACTTGAACTGGTTTGGGGTTCAAGGTTGAGGCTGTTTGACATGTCACAGGCTGGACTTCCCTGAGCCACATTCTATCCAAGAACCTCACTTTGGATATCATTCTCACTCCCATAATCTAGTCCTTTTTCTGTCTTTCATTATGTGTCAAACTTTCTGTAGTCCTGTCTACTGAATGGGTAAGTGCATAATTACATAAATCACTTTAATTGGACACTGATTCAAGGAACTGTTATAGGTTTATTTTTCCTTTACTTAGATTTTTTAGACATAAGTCTTTGATATTGCATATTTCATCCACAAGTTATTTTTCTCTTATACTTGGATTTTTTTATGTTTTTTTATTTCTTTTTCCTATTGATTCATATGCCTCACAACTCAACCATACATCACTGAGTGATCCCTGTGTTTGTTATTATCCTCCTCAGGGGGGAGGGCTATGTTATTGCTATGAACTTTGATTTGAATTTGAACAAAATTTAGAAGAGAGTAACTCCCAGAGTCCAGAAGGTGCCATGAAGATGTCTGCAGAGACCACACACTGCACCAGAAGATCCAGAGTGTAAGGATGGGATTTGTGCAAGGAGGATGGGATAAAAGGAGCCAAAGAAGCAAGTTTCTGACAGTGGTTGACACCAGAAAGAATTCTGGGAGATTCTCTGGAGGAAGGAAGAGAGGAGAAGTCTTCATAGTGGAGGACTAAGGGAGAGAGGAGGAGGACATTGCAGCTCAAATCCAGTCCTGAGGGCTTCCTGAGGATCTTTCTTTGGAAACTGAAACCCTGATTCCCTGATCTAAGCCATTCCATTGCATCTCTCCCATCAAGACTTCAACCACTGAGTTAGCTAAGTTTTGGACTCCATTTTGGGAGCAATCTCTTAGTCTCCACCCATTCCCAACCTTGCTGAGAGACCCTTTTCAGTCAAAACTTACAATTATAGAAAATGATAGAAACAGAAAAATAGAAATAGAAACAGAAGAAGAGAAACAGAAGGGCAAGGGAAAAATCTTAAGAGTGGGAACCCCAAAGGTTCCCACCCAGGTGACAGACCCCATAGAAATAGAGAAGAGGGCACCCTAAAATCCATCTGCCCTTCACCCCTTTCCCCAATCCATGAATTGCAAATAATAAAAACCATTCATCAGTCAGGATAGTGTTCCAGAGTGCCTGAGAGACAACAAGGGAAAAGGGAACCACTTCTTGGTCTGGCTGCCTCCATCTTGAAGCCAGACCCCCTACTGTGAAATTAACTGATTGGGGGAGGTTTGTGTGTACCCTGTCCTTATCCAGTATCAGATTAGTGTACCACATACCTCCTCTTATAGGGAAGCCTCACCTCTGACTCCTATGGGGCAGCATGACCATCCAGGTCACCCAGTTTTGGGGTAACACCACCTTAAAGTCTCTCAATGTATTCTCAGCCCCAGGGGAGAGCTAAAAGAGAGACTCATCTCATAGTCTTTCTCTCTCTTCCCTCTATCAAACATTGGTTACTGGCTCTCTTTATTGTTACAAGAGGGAACTTTGGGATATAGTCAATTTCAACTATGGGGGGTTCAATGCATTTATTTTGCATGTATACTCTGTGGCATTTAAAATTATTGTAAGCCCTAGGAGATTACAACTCCCATGACTCCCTGCTACAACTTCCCCCTACAAGTCCCACTTCCTTTGTGGGAGATGTTGGAGAAAGTATAAAAGAGAAAGTTTGGCACCTATTCACTCTCTGCTATCTCTAGCCTGGAGGCTGGCGGACTTTCTTTGATCCTGGACTCTCTCTACCCAGAAGATGCTTTTTCCCTACCTTACCTTTCCCTTTTCTAATGTAAATAAAACCTAGCTATTCTAAACCCTAAGTTGCTCTCTGATCTTTTATTTGAGCCATGAAGGACTCTGGTCAATTTCCCCCTGCCTGGGCTGGGGACCACTACCTTCCTTTCACTTCCTCTACCTTCTCTCCTTTCATCCATTCCATACTTCCTCCTACCTTCTCATCATCCCCCCCTCACAACTCTTATGCCAAAGGAGACTGCCCCCAAATTGTTTTTATCAATGTAGCAACCATTGGTTTTGTTCTTTTTTCTCTTTTATTTCCTCTTTATTCCCAAATTATTGGAAGTTTTAAGTTGATTATCTTTCCATAATCCTTTGGGGAGACTGGTTTCCCAAAGGATGACAGGGGGTTATGTATAAGTAGAGAATTTCGTACCTTTAAACTATATTCTCTAGAATTCCTTTCATCTCCCAGCATCCCTTTCCCTGCATCCTCTCATTTTCATTTTTCATGTTTTGTATATATCATTTGCTGTAAGCACTTCCTCTCTATCTTTTTTTTTACTGCATGTGGGCTGAGAAAAGTGTCTTTTTACTCTTTTTTTAGTGTATTATTAATAAATATTCTTAAATATGATACTTAGAATATTGGATATTAATTTTGAAACTCACATTATGCATCTATTTCTGTGTGTATAACATGGTAGCTCCATGGCACAGTGGATAAAGTACAAGGCCTGAAGCCTAAAAGACTCAACTTTGTGAATTCAAATCTGGCCATAGTTATGCCTATGTTTCCCTGGGCAAAGACACTTAACCCTGTTTACCTTAGTTACTTAGCTGGATATAAAATGAGCTGGAGTAAAAGCCGTGGATTCAAATCTGGTCTTAGACACTTGCTAGTCTTATGTCCCTGAGCAAGTCATTTAACCCCTTGCCACTCTTCTTTCTTAGAATTGAAAATGAAATTCTAAATGTTTTTTAAAAAGATTGCACAGGATCTAGCAGTTGTCATTTTGGAGGGGAAAAGACTTGAAATATATAACTCTGAATGCTAAATGAGCTGATATCACAAACAGGAACATCATACCAAGCAAAAATGAGCAAATCCAAAAGGGGAAAAATAGATATTTAACGTAATAGAGGATTTGCAAGCATTTCTAATGAAAAGACCAGAGATAATCAGAACATTTGATAATCAAACACAAAACTCCAGAGAATAATATAAAGTAAAACATTGGTGAAGAATGATTTAACAAGGTTAAACCCTTTACATTATATTTTCATTTGTGAAGATTAAATTTATATACAAACTTCTAAGAACATTATCCTCATCCAGGCACTGAGATATACTTATAAGTCTACTTATACAGCATGAGTATTTTTTTATCATCTCTTTATTATTATCTCTTTGGGATACAAACCCAGCAGTGGTTTAGTTGTGTCAAAGGGCAGGCACATAATGCAAATTTTAAAATGAAAATTTCAACCAAATAGATCAGTGGTTGAAGATTAGAATTTCAAAGTTCTAGCCCCAGCTAAGTGGGGTTTGTTAATCAATGACCTATATTTGCAGCCTAAATTTACCACAATTGAAGCTTGAATCTTGGTCTTAGAAATATGACCCAGAGTTTTTTGGATTTCCTCTAGAACCTGGGGTAGAGAACCCTATCTGTCTGTTTATATTTGTTGCTCCAGTTTTTGTCCTAGCCCTGGTTTCTTGGAAGGGCTCCAGACAATGAGCTCTTTGGAATTTGCTCCCATTATCTTTGTGTTCTGCTTGCTTTTCCTCCTCTTTGTTCATCTTATTATTGCAGCCCCTCTGCTCCTCTGTACTGGAATTGGGACATTCAGGAACATCAGAGGACTCCTTTTGGACTGATACCCACCTCCAGCCACCATGGACTCAGATGAAAAGTAGACAACATCTAAAGTGGACAGCTTAACCAAAGAACAGAACAACTGGACTGTCTTACACACCATAAGATGGCTGTTATCTTGATGTTTCTGTCGCTTTTACCAGGGGTCAGACTTGAAAAGTTACTGGGAATAACTACTACTTGTGACCTCATCAGATGTACTACTATATAGTTTAATGCATTTGGGATCCTTCCCTGGCCAGGCCACACTAGACAGTGGAGATATACCCCTGTGTACCTATGGCCTGGCCCGATGATCAATATTGATGACACAAAACTTCTTTTGGGTGATCAGGCCTATAATACTAGGTGGTGGAATGGCTGTAGTCATTGGGAAAATGTATATTGGACCACTGACAATTTGTGTACTTCATCTTCCTGTCATACCTGGGATAACCTTAAACAGGTTGTGTGGTGTATGAAACTAAAATCCCAATTGGTCCTTTGGAGGCTAGAAATGCATATGGACTTGTGTGTATCCAATGAGGTATATTGCAAACTCTTAGCCTTAGAAGTCCCTCCTTGCAGGTCCCATCAAGTTCACAACTTTGGGTCCAACCCTGAATTATCTAAATTCAGCTAGGGAGCCCTTTTGCTGGTATTGTGTCCCTTTGAGAAGTGTGTTGACTGTTTTTTGCTCCAAAATCATACCCTAGCTCAGGTCTCTAACCAGTCTATTGCAGCCTCACATCCAGTAAGACCACAAGTCTCTTCTGGAATAAGGGAATAAAACACAGTGATGGGGTTTGTGGGTCCCTAAGTCAGTAAGTAGGAAAGGAGGGTACAATAGTGGATGGTAGTGAATTAAGGTGGTAGGAGATGTAAGGGAAAGACTGAGTTTAGGGAAATATAAGATGACGAAGTAGGATGAGCAGCAAGGGGAAAGGTTGAGGTAGTTGGGCAGGCAGCTGCAACAGGGAGACACAGACTGGGTACACAGGCTTGAGACAGAGGACGCTGAAGGGAAACAGGCTGAACCCCTCAGGTAGGAAAGGCACTTCTACAGACAAAAGGTTAAGGCCAGCCAGGAATGGTTTGAAACTAACTAGAGGGTTTTCTAGTTAATTTCTCAGGTTTACAAAGGAGGTGTCTGTGAAATAGAGGGATTTCTTCAGAGGAAGTATAGAGATCACCATTTTCTCCAAGATGAATGCCTCCAACTCCCTTCAGGAACCAGAGAGAAACTATTCCCTCTCTCCTTACCCTCTTTTATCATTCAATCAATGATTTAAAAAAAGGTTTAATTAAATGACAACAGAGTTTATTAAGTTTCAGGGTTGATTGTAAAGGGCAGAGAGATACAAGGTTTCTCTAACAACCACCTAGGGAGAAGCGTCAGGTGGGGAAGGGACACAGAAATGGGAGACTGAGAAAGGACCTGCCCTCACTCAGCCCAGTGAGGTTTTGTTGCCTTTAAGGTTAGGGAAGTTACACACAACAAATCAGGAGATAATTTGTATCAAGGGTAAGTCCTACTTGACTATGGGGAAACCTAAGTCTTCAACATTTGATTGCTACCACCGAAATCCACCCTGCTCCCGAAACCCACAGGAAATTAGGAAGAGGAATGGTGATTGGAATAGGGAAGGTCAGGAAGATCCAGAGGAATTAGCTAAGCTAAAATATCTCAAGAGAAAAGGCACAGAATCAGGGAATCAAGGCCAGATTTCAGCCCCAAGACCGAGCTCAGTTGACCCTTCTGCTCTGACTGAGCCTCCAGGACCAACTGCCTCTAATCAGGGTTCTAAACCCTTCTTAACTGCCAGAAATTCTGCAGTTAGCCTTTTGCAGGGTTGTTTGAACCTGTGCACTACACTTCATGGTTTGGAAACTTCAGCATAGCTTTGAAGGTTAGCAGGTCACTAGGGAATTGCAGCACTCATATTGGGGTCCTTCTTATTTATGAAAAAATTGCCTTTTGGTGCTTCCTACCTCAGAGGGAACTAACTTTTTATTATGTTCTTTTGATCCCAGATGCCAGATCCCAGATTCTAGCATTTCAGGCTATTGTGGGAGACACAGAGAATTGGTACTCTAACCAGGAGGACTGTGTATACCCACAAAAAAATGAACAATCTTGACTGCAATAGTAGGGTTTAGTCTTACTGTCATCATTTCTACAAGGATTACAGGAAAAGCAGTATCTTCTCATATCTGTTATACATTTTCAAGAACTCAATCAGGAGATGGAGGAAATCAGTGCTACCCTTGCAGTTTAAAAGGATCAGGTAAATTCATTGACTCAAGTCATTCTCCAGAACTAATGTGCCTTGAAACTTCTCATGACTGACTGTGGGGGCACTTGCATCTCTTCGTACAAGATTGCTGTCACTATGTCAACCAGTCAGGCATACTTGAACAGAAGGTAAGAGAAATCAGGGAATGGGCCAAGTAGAGAGCAAGGTGATAAAATAGTATGTTATCCCAGCTGATTCCCTCCCTTTCATCATTTCTGTCTTGAATTCCAGCTCTGGTGGGGCCTCTTTGTATAATCCTGGTCCTTATCCTTCTGGGCCCCCACATCTTCCAAGCCCTAGTTAAGCTGATACAGTGGGTACTGGGATGAATGCAACTAGTAGCCACTTCTAGCTGAACAGGGAGTGTGGATAGAATAATGATGCTGAAAACAACATCCAATTATTAGACTCTATCCAGCACATAATAGTTGGAAAGAATTCCAACAAGAAAAAAGGGGGGACTAAAGAGGACTTATGCTGAGTGTGCTGGCTAGAAAAGATTAGAGCAATCCCCTCACAACTCCTCCCATTTTTTTCTTTCTTTTTTCTGCACACCTGCTACATAGAACAGGTCAAGAAGGACTAGATCAAAAATAATCCACCCCTTACTGCTTACCCCACTCCCATCCTGCTATATCTAACCTGCAACTTGGCTTGAGGTGTATATAAGACTGATTGGATTATGAGAGGTGTGCATGAGCATTGAAGAGGGTAAGGATTGGGTTGAAGAAAGTGATTATGAGTCAGAAGGAGGACAGAATTGGATGTTAGATTGTGAACTCTATCAGTACATGGGTTTCCTCACTTAAGCTATATTTTATTTAAACATCTATCTCAAGTTCAGCAGGGGCCTCACAAATGAACTATATCTGGGTTGCAGGGACCCTTTTCCAGAAGAGAAATAAAACCAGCTTGCTGCTTTCTAATCTTAGAGTCTTGTTTTGTTTTGGTTTGTTTTTTCTCATATTGAGTTGGTGTGCTCCTATCTCACACAAAGCTAAAGGAAAAATACATTTGATTAAAAGAGATAAGGAAGGTGATTACATCTTGATAAAAGACAGTGTAGATAATGAAGAAATATAAGTTCTCAATATATGCAACAAATGGTATAACAACCATATTTTAAAGGAGAAACTAAAGGAGTTTAAGTAGGAAATAGATAGTAAAACTATACTAGTGGGGGACCTCAACCATCCCCTCTCACAACTAGAAAAATTGAACCAAAAAATAAATAAAAAGTAAGGGAAGTGAATGAAATTTTAGAAAAGTTAGAATTTATAGATATCTGGAGAATATTAAATAGAGATAATGAGGAATATACCTTCTTTTTAGCAGCATATGAAACATATACTAGGGCATAGAAACATCACTACCAAATTAATAGGAATTCAGGGGAAGCAAATTTAAAATTAATTAAAATCTAAATAAACTAATTCTTCAAAATTGGTGGGTCAAAGAAAGAATCATAGAAACAATTACTGATTTTATTGAAGAGAATGACAATGAGCAGACAACATATCAAAATTTATGGACACAGCCAAAGCATTACTCAGGGAAAAATTTATTTCACTGGGTGCTTATGTCAACAAAATGGAGAAAAAGGAGATCAAAAAATTGGGCATGCAAGTAAAAAAAATCTAGAAAAAGAAAAATATTAAAATCCCCAGTTAAAAACTAAATTGGAAATCTTAAAAGTCAAAGGAGACATGGATAGAATTGAAAGTAAAAGAACTATTGAAATAATATATAAGACCAGGTGCTGGTTATATATAAAAAAAAACAAGTAAAAAAGAAAAACTATTGGTTGATTTTGTTTAAAAAGAAAGAAGAGAACCAAATAACTAGGATCAAAAATAAAAAGTGGATCTCACCTCTAATGAGGAGGAAATTAAGGCAATTAGGAGCTATTTTGACCAATTATATGTCAATAAATATGACAATCTGGGTGAAATGGATGCATACTTACAAAAATATAAATTGCCTAGATTAACAAAAGAGGAAATAAAATATCTAAAAATTCCATCTCAGAAAAAGAAATTGAACAAGTCACCAATGAACAACTCAGGAAAAAGTCCCCAGTGAATTCTATGAAACATTTAAAGAAGAATTAATCCTTATACTATACAAACTATTTGACAAAATAAGCAAAGGAGGAATCTTAACAAATTATTTTTGTGACACCAATATGGTACTTTTCTTTTTCTTTCTAAGCCAGGAAGCTCAAAAACAGAGAAAGAAACTACAGACCATTCTCCTTAATAAAGATAGATGCAAAAATCTTAAATAAAAAAAAAACTAGCATAGGGACTACAGCAATATATCATAGAATTATTCACTAATAGCAGGTGAGATTCATATGAGGAATACAGGGCTACTTTTTTTTAATAGAAAAAAAATTAATTAATTAATTTAGAATTAGTGAATTAGAGCAATTTTATTTCTTAACCCCAAAACCTGGATCTATGCTTGTCAAATACAAGGGTGCTATGATCTTTTACTCCCATTTGTTACGTGTCTGTTTTGTTCTGCTGATGTACAATAATATGTTCAATAATTAGCCTATAGTAAATAGTTTTTATAATTACTACTCTATAATACAATTTAAAATCTAGTACAGCTAGACCTCCTTTCTTTGCATTTTTAATTAATTCTTTTCATATTCTTAATCTTTTCTTCTGCACTCTTCAGCCTCCTGGGGGTCCAAGTCTAGCGGCTTTCAGGGGTAACTCCCTGGTGGTCTTAGTCAGCTGCCAAGAACCTAGAGATTGCCCTATGCTCACTCTAATTCTGGCACACTGGCTCTGGCTCTGGCACTGTAGGGAGGGTGGGGGAAGGTTGAACAGCTCGTGTTTTGGTGGGAGCTATTTCACCCCCTTATATGGTTGAAATGCCCAAATCCCACATACCTTTGACATTGTCCCCTATTGTGGAGTCCTTTTGTACACCTGAGCTTGGCTTTTTTGTCCTTTTGAGGTATCATATATCGGTAGGTGGTGAGGAAAGTAAGCTTCCTGCTTCTTCTCTGCAGCCAGTCAAGACTGGTTTAATATTAGGAAAACCATCCACATAATTGACCATATCAACAAGCTAACAAACAAAAATAACATGATTATCTCAATAGATGAAGAAAAAGCCTTTGACAAAATACAACATGCATTCTGATTGAAAACACTAAAAAGCATAGGAAGAAAAGGACCTTTACTCAAAATAATAAGTAGTATTTATTTAAAAACATCAGCAAGTACCATCTGCAATTGGGATAAGTTAGAGGCCTTCCAAATAAGATCAGGAATGAAGCAAGGATGTCCATTAACACCACTCATTTATTATTATACTAAAAATACTAGCTGTAGCAATTAAAAAAGAAAAAGAAATTGAAGGGATTAAACTAAGCAATGAGGTAATTAAGTATTCACATTTGAAGATGATATGATAGTATACTTAGAGAATCCAAGAAAATCTACTAAAAAGCTAGTGGAAATGATCAATAACTTTAGCACAGTTGCAAGATACAAAGAAAATTACATAAATCATCAGCATTTCCATATATTTCCAACAAAATTCAGCAGCAAGAGTTAGAAAGAGAAACTAATATAAAACTAATATAAAATATTTGAGAATTTATCTACCAAGACTAACACAGGAATTATCTGAACACAATTACAAAATGCTTTTTCACACAAATAAATCTAGATTTAAACAACTGAAAAAACACTAATAGCTCATGGGTAGGCCATGCCTAAGTACTTATTATAAATAGAAGAAAATCAGATTGTTAGTATCAAAAATGAAAAGAATAAATTCACAACTAGTCAAATTAAAATGAAACACAATTCCAGTATTATAGAACATAATCCCAATATTACATTTAGTGTTTGAAAAAAAATATAAAAGGCATCTTGCTAAATTCCTTCTCTGAAACAAATATTTTGATGAGTAACCCAGAGTGTCCAAAGATAGAGAAAGAAAACTATAGACCAATTTCTCTAATGAATATTAATGTAAAAATTTTGGATAAAATACCAGGAAGGAGATTGTGGCAATACAGCCCAAACATCAACATCATAACTAGGTTGGATTTCTGCCAAGAATGCAGAACTGGTTTTGTAGTAGGAAATTATAAGCATAGTCATATTAATAAATAATTTCATATTCCCCAGCTTCTAATAGAGGGCTTTACATATAATAAGGATTTAATAAATATTTGTGTCATGAATGGTTCTATTAAAAAATTTGATGTTTCTGTTTGATTTTAATTTTTCCACTTTCAACTATAGTTTTGTCTCCCCACAAGCCTTCTACTAATCCATTTTACTTTCCACAGTTGTGAACCTATCCTCATAATCTTTTCAGTATCCCATAAAACCATAAAAGTAGCTGGTCTCCAGTGGATGATACCAAAAACTTTCCATTTGTTCCTAGGACTTTGCTATTTTTTAAAAAATCTTTTGATATTGACCAAGTCAATGTTTAAATCTATAAATTATCATGGTCTTCTTTTAGTGTTTTTTTCTATTTCGTGTCAGCACAATTTTCAATTATAATTTTCTGCCATTTTGAGAATTGTGTTGTCTACTTCCCTTCCATTCTTCTCTCCACCCTACAATAGCAGGTAATATAATATGATGTTGAAGGTTAAATTATCTAATTGTAAGGATGTAAAAGAACCTACATCTTGGGCAGATAGATGTTCAAACAAATCACAAAGAGGGTATAAACTTTTGATAAATGCTATTGTGAGTAAAAAAATCACAGCCACTCCTAATCTTTCAATAGCTTTAAAAGTATTACAGAAATATGAGTGTATTATGATTAAATCACCTTTAAAATGAAGTGATTAGATTTAATATGTTACTTTCTTTTGTAGCCTTGGAGTTACTGAGGGATGCTATTTTTTTGAGGAAGTAGAAAACAAATTAAATAGGAATGGATTGCCACTTTCTTTTAGCTTTCTTTTTGTTTTCCTTTGGACATAGTATAAATATCAGTTCTAGTTCAGAGTGTGAGTACAACATATCCTAACTTAAGATGCATTGATGTCTTTTTTTATTGGGCTTTTCATAACTAAATTTTCTTTTTGTCTGAGTAAAAGGTATAAATAATACCTAATAGTATACATTTTAATAAAATATGAAACAACAGAGTTAATATCATGAATGTAAACAAAAGTATTAAGTTTTTATCCCAATAACTATTTAGTGATTTCTTTCATTTGATTAATAATTAATAATAATTTTTATATCTTTGTATCTAATCCTTTCTAATAAAGAACATGATTAACATAGTAACAAAATTTTCTTAAGAATAGTCAATTTAGATAAACAGAGTCAAATTCTCCAAGCCAGGTTTTTTAGGTTTATTGGAAGAGGGCCAAATCCTCCAACAAAGCCAAACTCCTGATTGATATCAGACCTTCTTTTATAACTTTAAAGGAGCAGTCAAATTTTCAATTCAAATACAAAGATAGTGTAAGAATATTCATACCTTTCAAAGGATAAAGATGCCCAGCAACACTGTTTTGTCCATAATTTAGGTCAAATAGGAAGTATTCCTTATGTGGCAAAAGAGATTTTCTTACCATGAACTAAGAGTCACTTGATGATTATGGCAGGAAGAGGTAGAGGGAAAGGATGTTCTCTGGGCCTACTCTGGATAAGAGTGGGTAGTGATGGATAACACCACATCTGGTTATGGAACTAAGGTCAAAGCTAGTAATGCATACCTGATCACAGTTAAGGTAAATAATACATCAACTCATAAGGGTGGGATTGACTCTAAGGCCTAAGTTAAAGCAGTTTTTTTTTTAAACCCTTGTACTTCGGTGTATTGTCTCATAGGTGGAAGATTGGTAAGGGTGGGCAATGGGGGTCAAGTGACTTGCCCAGGGTCACACAGCTGGGAAGTGGCTGAGACCCGGTTTGAACCTAGGACCTCCTGTCTCTAGGTCTGACTCTCACTCCACTGAGCTACCCAGCTGCCCCCTAAAGCAGTTTTAAAACTTCACTAAAATATAAATGAAAAAGCCTTCTAAAATCATGACTTATAATATCTATCATAAAATTACAATTATGAT
Organism: Gracilinanus agilis; assembly: GCF_016433145.1. Taxonomy (NCBI): domain Eukaryota; kingdom Metazoa; phylum Chordata; class Mammalia; order Didelphimorphia; family Didelphidae; genus Gracilinanus; species Gracilinanus agilis. The sequence continues at coordinate 297,693,524 of NC_058133.1, read as the reverse complement.
TATCTTAAAACTATTACTAACATTAAAATCTAATCATGGATAAGGGGGAAGGAATATTTTCTCACATCATTTACTTCAGAGAAATATGATGATAATTAGATAAGAGTTTGTGGTAAAGTTTCTTAAATACATCATTACTAGAAATTTCAAACTAAGAGGATAGCATCTTAGGAATCTTTTTTTTCACACATTGTTTAAACATAATTTCTCCTTTATTTCACTGTCACCAATGTTGCTTTTATCATATTAGTTCATTATTTTCATTTATTTTCACTTTAAAGAATTTATCCTTGTTTATAGCATAATAAACATATGACAAATTTTTTCCCAATAAAATATATTTGATACCATTTTGATATTTGAAAAAAATGTTTTTATATATAATATATCTTGGGTTTCATGAAGTTACATATATATGTAAACATATATGTAGTGTGTAGGTGGAAATTTGATGCACTGAACTGCATACTTTTAAATTATGTGCTCACTTTATGGCATTATATTTGAGAGAAATTTGACTAAAATCCAATCAGTGGGGCTCCTTTTGAGATTTGGTTTGATAAAGCAAGGCAGGTGTGGGTCTCCAGCTCTGTGCTCTGCAAACTTGGCTGAATGAATCCTTTTATCTTTCATTTTTATTATTATTAAATCCTTTAAATTAAAATATTAGGAGTATTCATTCAATTTATTCTCACAGTAGATAGCTATATGGGAAAGTTTGAGTTGTATCAGAGTATCTTATGAGATTTTATAGTGTCCCAAACTAGCCTCTAGTTTGATACTATCATTTTTGAGTTGTGTTAGGAGTAAAAAAAATCTACTTAGTTAACAATACAGAAATATTGAGGTATAATAGTGTTAAGACCACATCTAAACACATAACTGGTTTGACCATTATGAGAAGAAAAAAATAACTGTCAGGGAAGCAACTGACAAATTATATTATATATTATAAATTATATTATAAAAAGAACTTAGTTTTGCATAAACAGGAAGAAACATAACACAATGATAAAAGGAATGATACTGGAATCAGACTCCATGAATTGAAATCCTTTCTTTGCTGCATAACAATTATGGTACAATGGGCAAGGCACTTCACTTTTGTAGAGTTCATTTTTTCCATTTGTAAAATGAGTATAGTATAGTATATGATCACTGAAATACTTTCCTGTTCTAAATATTACAATATGATCAAAAGTTTTAAAAAGTATCATTGCAATTTGGACTACACATCTTATCATTAGACAAAGAAGTTGAATACCATTTTATTCTTCAAAGCACAAGTAAATAAAATCAATCTGCATAGGTCCACCAATTTAGAAGGTAGGACCACTTAAAAAAGTATAGAAAACTGTTAATCTTTGAGAAACAATTCCAATTTGAAACTGAAATTTTGTACTCCAAAAAAGTTTCATTTCTCATTTAATCAGTAAAAAATAATTAGTTTCACATTTCATTCTGCCAGAATATTTGTTCTTCATGCTTGTTAAGAAAATATAAGAAAACATTAATGTTTCAATTCAACAATTACTTTTGTATATGTTAGTGATTGTTTTTTGAAAAAAAGTATTACATTAAATATTAGTTCATATTTTCAAAAATAAAACTATTGTTTAAATTTTGAAGATGATTATTTATGTCGTATTATCAAATTTAGTTGACTTTTTATTAGGCAATGATGGAAAAACATTAAAAAAATTTTGTACATTAAATTAAAAACTATCATAATCATGAAGCTATATCTCATTCAGCCTTAAAATATACATTAATTCAAGCTTAATGTCTCAGAATATATTTCAATCATACATTTTAAAAATTAAAATTGAGAGTTAAATTGTTTTATTTTTATTTTGAAAAACACAATAAAAATTCTGTTGATAGAGAAGATATATTCTAGTTAAGATATTTCTTTGTCAGAAACCTCACAAGAGTTTTCCAATAGCCAAGATGGTTGAGTAAGAAACATTCAGAGTTTGCCCAAATCTACCTTCAAACACAAATGCATACATGCAAAAATTTTAGAGTAACAGAACAAAACAATATACAAAATACAATATACAAAACAAATTTTAGAGTAACAGAACCAATAGAAGATAGAAATAAGGAGTGTTTCAGTCAAAGACAATGTAGACAGGGTTCAAGAAAGTTCCAAATCAATAAAGTAAATGATAAGAATGGTGAAATAAGCAGCATGAGGATCTTGAGAATTAGCACAGTGCAAGCATATCCTGGTTTAGCAGAAGGGACAGCACTGGAGCTCATAGCATCAAGGAGAGTTTGCAGATGAGGAGTATAATACAGCTAAGTCCACCAAATGAAACACCTCTGGGGAACACAAGGATGCTACTCTCTCCAACATCATTATTGGAACTGAGGCTCAACATACAGAGAAGATCATAAATTCCTTCCACACAAGCAGTAAAAGCCAAAGAAAATACCTGATCCTGGAAAGCTATTTCAGCAAAAAGGAAGGCTAAAATTAAAACATAGAAGAGGGCAACAATCCCAAAACAGAAAAGTGTAAACTCTCATGGGTAAGTGCCAAAGGATGTTAGACCCAAAATAAACTCTTGGAGGTGATCCAAAAAAGGATTAAAAAAAAGTCAATTGGAAGAAAAATTAGGAAATAAAATGATAGAAAAAATCAACAACTTAGAGAAATAAATTACTAAAGGAACATCTCAAAAATAAGAGAAACAAAATCTCAAACAGAAAAAAGTAATTCCAAGAAAGCAAATGTAAAGCCTCATGGCCCCATGAAAATTAGAAATGGACAAATAGAAGCTCGTGACTCCATGAGACACAAGAAACAATAAAATAAATGCAAAAGATGAAAAATAGATGGAAATCTGAAATATCTGACTAGAAATAAAACTGACATGGAAATTATTTCCTGGAGAGAATACATATGAGTCATTGGAGTACCTGAAAGTCATGATTTAAAAAAAAAAGAAAGAAAGCCTTGATAACATATTGTAAGGAATTATCAGAAAGAACTGTCTTCATTTTCCATAAAATGGAAGATAATGGTGGAGTGAATTAAAAACCAGAATCCCACAATATAGTATCTCCAAAAAACATATTTTATGCAAGGAGACACACAGAAAAAAGTTAAAGGCCTGCAGGACAATCTACTATATTTCAACCAAATTTTTAAAAAAGTAGCAGTAGAAATTCTGATCTCAAACTCATTGTAATGGAATACTATTGCTCCATAAAGAATGACAAAGATGATTCTTACAAAAAAAACCTGGAAAGACATATCAAGTAATGAAAATGAATTTAGAAGAACAAGGAAAAAAATGTAGATAGTAACAGGAATGAATTACAATGATCAACTGTGACCAAATAAACTATTATAAATAATCCAAGGATTAAGGAAAACTCCCAGGAACTCATGATGAAAAAGACTATTCAGTTTTATAGAAGTCACTGATTAAGTTTGAACATAGAATTAAGCATGCCATTTTTTACTTTTCATTATATTTAGAGTCTATTAGTTCTTTCTTTGGAAGTGGATAGCTTCAGAATTCTCTTGGATGATTTTACTACTGAAAATAGCTAAGTCATTCACAGTTAATCATCATATATATGCTGTTATGCTGTTACAGTGTGTGAAGTTTTCCTGGTTCTGATCACTTTACTTTTGTCATGTTCATGTAGATCTTCCCAGGTTTTTTTTCTTTCTGAAACCATCCTTCTTATCATTTCTTATACAACCACAGAATTCCAACACAATCACATACCCCAACTTTTTAAGCTATTTACTAGTTGATAGGTTTCTCTTCAAATTCCAATTCTTTTCCATCACAAAAAGAAATACAGTGAATATTTTTGTACAGTAGATCCTTTCCCCCTTTTTTAATCTGTGATACAGACATATTATATCTATTATGGTACTATTAGATCAAAAGATATACCCAGTATTACTGTTCTTTGAGCATACTTCCAAATTGCTCTCAGAATGATTAGATCAGTTCACAACTCCACCAACAGTACATCAGTGTTCCTATATTCCCTCAAATCTTTCCACATTTTTTAATTTCCTTTTCTGTTTTCAGAAAAAACCCATTGCCATAATGAAAAAAAATGGAGCACATATCCTTCCAATATGATCCTTCTCATAAGGACACTGAAAAATTATTTCAGGCCTTTCTGATGGAATAGGAGAGAAATAAAATTATCTCTCATGTGAATAATTGCAAGGCTTCGAATATGATATTCACAAAGGCAAGAGAATTGGGTCTACTACCAAGGATCACCTACCCATCAAAACTGACTATACACTTCCAGGGGAAAGTTTGGGCATTCAACAAGATAGATTTCCAAGTATTTACACAGAAAAGACCATGACTAAATGGAAAGTTCGATATCCAACCACAAAAATCAAGAGAAACATGAAAAGGTAAATAAGAAACAGAGGGGAAAGAAAGAAAACTTGTATTTTTAAAATTTGCTTCTTTAAGGGCTTCAATATGATCTAATTTTCTGTATGCCTATATGGAGAAATGTTATGTGTAATTCTACATAGTGAACTCTATTCACTATTATAGCATCCATTATTATAGTAATTAGAAGAATTATTCATAGGGAGAGGTTGGAATATTAAATGGTCTAAGATGATATGGGGGTGGGAAAGAGGGGGGTGAATAGTAGAGGATACCAACAGAAACGTGAATGAATAAGAAAAATAGGATATTCTATTACACATAAAGAGGGCATGGGAAGGGGAAGGGATGAATACTATTATAAGAAGGAGAGAAAGAGAGAATTAAGAGGTAATATTTGAACCTTACTCTCATTGTAATTAACCCTGAGAGGGAAGAGTAGCTTTATCCATAGGGATATAAAACTCTATCTAACCCTACTGAAAAAGTCATAAGGGATAAACCAAGGAGAGAAGAGAAGTGGGGAGGTCAAAAAAGGGAGGAGAGAAGAAGGAGGGAATTTATTAGGTCTTAAATATAAAAAGAGGGGAATAATAAGGGAGGGGATAGAAAGGGCAGTAAATCAAGGGAGATGACAAGGGTTACTGGCATAAAGAAAACCACTGGTTTAAAAGGAAATACTGTAAGAAGAAGGAGTAGAATTAGAAGAGGATACCAAAATGTCTGGGAATGCACAACTGATAATTATCACTCTGAATGTGAATGGGATGAACTTGCTCCTAAAATGGAAGCAAATAGCAGAGTGGATTAGAAACCAAAATCCTACCATATGTTGTTTACAAGAAACACATATGAGGCGGGTAGACATACACAAGTTTAAGGTGAAGGGCTTGAGCAAAATCTTTTGGGCATTAAATGAGAAAGAGAAGGCAGGAGTGGCTATTATGATTTCTGACAAAGCCAAAGTAAAAATAGATATGATTAAAAAAGATAGGGAAGGTAATTTCATCCTGATAAAAGGCAGTATAGACAATGAGGGAATAACAGTGCTCAATATGTATGCACCAAATGGCATAGCATCCAAATTCTTAAAGGTGAAACTGTCAGAGCTCAAGAAGGAAATAGAGAGTAAAACCATAATAGTGGGAGATCTAAATATTCCTCTTTCAGATCTTGATAAATCAAACGAAAAAATAAATAAGTAAGAGGTAAGAGAGGTGAATGAAGTCCTAGAAAAATTAGATTTAATTGATATGTGGAGAAAAATAAATAGGGACAAAAAGGAATACACCTTCTTTTCAGCAGCACATGGTACATTCACAAAGATTGACCATGTAATAGGGCATAGAAACATTGTAAACAAACCCAAAGAGCAGAAATAATAAATGTAACCTTCTCAGACCATAATGAAATAAAAATAATAATTAGTAAATGCACCTGGACAGGCAAATCAAAAACTAATTGGAAATTAAATAATATGATTCTCCAAAACCAGCTAGTCTATGAAGAAATCATAGAAACAATCAACAATACCATTGAAGAGAATGACAATGATGAGACATCCTACCAAACTCTGTGGGATGCAGCCAAGGCAGTACTCAGGAGGAAATTGATATCCTTGAGTACATATATTAACAAATTAAGGAGGGCAGAGATCAATGAATTGGGCATGCAACTCAAAAAATTAGAAAGCAAGCAAATTAAAAATCCCCAGATGAAAACTTAATTAAAAATACTAAAAATCAAAGGAGAAATTAATAAAATTGAAAGTAAAAGAAATATTGAATTAATAAATTAGACTAGAAGATGGTATTTTGAAAAAAACTGATTAAATAGACAAAGTACTAGTCAATCTAATTAAAACAAAGAAGAAATCCAAATTGACAGTATCAAAGATGAAAAGGGAGACCTCACCTCTAATGAAGGGGAAATTAAGGCAATCATTAAAAATTTTTTGCCCAATTATTTGGCAATAAATATAACAATTTAGGAAATATGGATGAATATGTACAAAAATATAAATTGCCTAGATTAACAGCAGAAGAAATAGAATACCTAAATAATCCCACATCAGAAAAAGAAATTGAACAAGCCATCAAAGAACTCCCAAAGAAAAAATCACCAGGGCCTGATGGATATACAAGTGAATTCTTTCAGACATTCAAAAAGCAACTAATCCCAATACTATACAAATTATTTGATATAATAAGCAAAGGAGACCTACCAAATTCCTATTATGACACAAATATGGTACTGATTCCAAAGCCAGATAGATCAAAAAAAGAGAAAGAAAACTACAGACCAATCTCCCTAATGAATATAGATGCAAAAATCTTAGATTGAATACTAGCAAAAAGACTCCAGCAAGTAATCAAGAGGATCATTCACCATGATCAGGTTGGATTTTTACTAGGAATGCAAGGATGGTTCAACCTTAAGAAAACCATTCTCAAATTATTTGATATGATAAGCAAAGAAGGAGTCCTACCAAATTCCTTTTATGACACAAACATGGTACTGATTTCAAAGCCAGGGAGATCAAAAACAGAGAAAGAAAACTACAGACCAATCTCCCTAATGAACATAGATGCAAAAATCTTAAATAGAATATTAGCAAAGAGACTCCAGCAAGTAATTAAGAAGATCATGCACCATGATCAGGTGGGATTTATACCAGGAATGCAAGGTTGGTTCAACATTAGAAAAACCATCCACATAATTGACCATATCAACAGTCTAACAAACAAAAATCACATGATTATCTCAATAGATGCTGAAAAAGCCTTTGACAAAATACAGCATCCATTCCTATTGAAAACACTGAAAAGTATAGGAATAGAAGGACCTTTCCTAAAAATAATAAACAGTATATACCTAAAACCATCAACAAACATCATATGCAATGGGGATAAAATAGAACCCTTCCCAATAAGATCAGGAGTAAAACAAGTATGCCCTTTATCACCTCTATTATTCAACATAGTACCAGAAACACTAGCAGTAGCAATTAGAGAAGAAAAAGAAATTGAAGGTATCAAAATAGGCAAGGAGGAGACTAAGCTATCACTCTTTGCAGATGATATGATGGTCTACTTAAAAAATCCTAGAGAATCAACTAAGAAGCTTGTAGAAATAATCAACAACTTTAGCAAAGTTGCAGGATACAAAATAAATGCACATAAATCATCAGCATTTCTACACATTTCCAACACACTAGAGCAGCAAGAAGTAGAAAGAGAAACACCATTTAAAATCACCCTAGACAATATAAAATACTTGGGATTCTATCTACCAAAAGAAACACATGAAATATATGAAAAAAACTACAAAACACTTTCCAAACAAATAAAACTATATCTAAACAATTGGAAAACCATTGATTGCTCATGGGTAGGACAAGCTAACATAATAAAAATGACCATTCTACGCAAATTAATTTACCTATTTAGTGCCATACCTATCAAACTACCAAGAAACTTTTTTACTAAATTAGAAAAAAATATAACAAATTTCATTTGGAATAACAAAAGATCAAGAATATCAAGGGAAATATTGAAAAAAAATGTGAAGGAAGGGGGCCTAGCAGTACCAGATATTAAACTATACTATAAAGCAGCAGTCATCAAAACAATATTGGTCCTGGCTAAGAGACAGAGAGGAGGATCAGTGGAATAGACTTGGGGTAAATGACATCAGCAAGACAGTGTATGATAAACCCAAGGAGCCCAACTTTTGGGACATGAATCCACTATTTGACAAAAACTCCTGGGAAATTTGGAAAACAATATGGGAGAGATTAGGTCTAGATCAACATCTCACACCCTACACCAAGATAAATTCAGAATGGGTGAACGACTTGAATATAAAGAGGGAAACTATAAACAAGTTAAGTGAACACAGAATAGTATACTTGTCAGATCTCTGGGAAAGGAAAGAGTTTAAAACCAAGCAAGAGTTAGAGAAAATTACAAAATGTAAATTAAATGGTTTTGATTATATTAAACTAAAAAGTTTTTGTACAAACAAAAACAATGTAGTCAAAATCAGAAGGGAAACAACAAATTGGGAAAAATCTTTATAACGAAAAACTCTGACAGGGGTCTAATTACTCAAATATACAAGGAGTTAAAGCAATTGTATAAAAAATCAAGCCATTCCCCAATTGATAAATGGGCAAGAGACATGAATAGGCAATTTTCATGTAAAGAAATCAAAAGTATCAATAAGCACATGGGAAAGTGTTCCAAATCTCTAATAATTAGAGAAATGCAAATCAAAACAACCCTGAGGTATCACCTCACACCTAGCAGATTGGCTAAAATGAAAGAAGGGGAGAGTAATGAATGTTGGAGGGGATGTGGCAAAATTGGGACATTAACGCATTGCTGGTGGAATTGTGAACTGATCCAGCCATTCTGGCTGGCAATTTGGAATCATGCTCAAGGAGATATAAAAGAATGCCTCCCCTTTGATCTAGCATACCATTGTTGGGTTTGTACCCCAAAGAGATCATAGATAAAGAGACTTGTATGAAAATATTTATAGCTGTGCTTTTTGTGGTGGCAACAAACTGGAAAAGGAGGGTATTTCCTTCAATTGGGGAATGGCTGAACAAACTGTGGTATATGCGGGTGATGGAATCCTATTGTGCTAAAAGGAATAATAAACTGGAAGAGTTCCAGGCGAACTGGAGAGACCTCCAGGAACTGATGCAGAGCGACAGGAGCAGAGCCAGAAGAACATTGTACACAGAGACTGACATACTGTGGTAAAATCGAATGTAATGGGCTTTTGTACCAGCAACAATGTAATGACCCAGGACAGCTCTGAGGGATTTATGGTAAAGAACGCTACCTACATTCAGAGGAAGAACTGCAGGAGAGGAAACATATAAGATAAACAACTGCTTAAACACATGGGTCGGGGTGGACATGATTGGGGATGTAGACTCAAAACTACCACACCAATGCAACCATCAACAATTTGGAAATAGGTCTTGATCAAGGACACATGACAAAACCAGTGGAAATGTGCATCGGCCATAGATAAGGAGAGTGCGGGGGGTGAAGGGGAAAGTAGGAGCATGAATCATGTAACCATGTTAAAAATGATTATTAATAAATGTTTAAATTTAAAAAAAACCGAATATCTGGCATTCTTTTGTTATAAGAATTGTTGCCATTTTGCCCCTCGTATTGATGTATATACCTTTATTTTATTGTGATTGTTAATTTATTTATGTATGTTATGATCCATTGGGCAGACTGGTCTCCCAAAGGATCACAGGGGGGAATGTGCATTTCAAAATGCACTAAAGCTGGGAGACTACCTATCTCAGGATCTTCTACCAAAATTTACTCAGACACATCCCACTTCCTTTGTGGGAGGTGTCTGAGGAAGATATAATAGAAAGGGTGAGCACTGGTTTTCAAGCCTTTTTTCCCTGACCATTGGAAGAACCTTTTTTGGAGAAACAAGGAAAGCCTTGGTCCCCTTGGATATCTACTCCTAGATTTTTCCTTTATCTAACTTTTCTTAACTTAAATAAACCCAGCTATTCTATCCCTAAAGTTGTAGCCTGATTTATTGAGCTCTGAAGGTCTCGGTTCAGTTACCCCCACAATGACTGGGCTACTTTGGCTCCCTTCCTCCTATTCCCTTCACCTTCCTTTCTCTTCCTTCTTCTTCTCATCCTCCCATTTTAACCCAAAACTACATAAGGGGATAAATTAAAATTTCTTAAAACTTCATTTTAATAAGTGACAGAGGTAATCTAATAGCAGAGGAATAGTTATAAAAAAGTTTCGCTTTTATCTTTGGATAACTTGGAAAGAGTGTGTATGTATGTATGTGTACATATCACACATATACAGTCTTATCTGTATTCATATATGTGTATACACACATAAATATATTTTAATATATGAATTTTCTCTTAGTATAAGACCTGAGATTTTTTAAGTATAGATATCTTGGTAAAAAAATAAATTCTATTGAAGAATTACCTGTATCCAGTTCTAAATGGTAGGCTATTTGACAACTTTTAGTCCTAGAGTTGCTCTTCTCTGTATATTTCTATCTAAATGTCACCTATGATTATAATTAATTATTTTTTTACATTATTCTATTTTTCTTTTATGATAATCATTAAAAAAAACAAGGAAAAATATTTTAAAAAATTAAAAAATGAATAAGTTATTGTCCTATTGCATAGGGCTTGACTTCTGAAACCATGATAAAGGAGAAAGACTTAATATACATGAAAAAAGTGTACTGGAAGACAGTTACTCTGACTATTGTCCTACTAGGACAATAATATCAAATTGGGATTTTTTTTTAAATTTAGCCAAACTATAAATTTATTTGATATTAAACACATCAAGTAAGGATATGTTTAATAGATTGATAGCTTCTCTGAAAATTGGAATATTGCCTGGGACATTTGCTTATTTGAGTCTGGTCACAAACTAGATTGAATTAAAAGCAGAGTTAATGGCAAAGTTTCACAAGTCTTTTAAATTCTATAAGTGCCTTTTCTTCCAGATTTTTTTATTGCTAGTAACTATACTTTCTCTTTGGTTGTTGCCTTTAAAATATCCCTTTTGAGCTATATAGAGAACATAGAATATTTTTGTTACTAATAACAAAATAATGAAAATTCAAGACATTGAGACAATAAATACAAAATTATTTAATTCTAAGAGAAAAATCAATCAAATCAATTGGCCAGCTTAATTATGCTAAAAGCTGACTAACTTTTTATAGTCAAAAATTAGCTTCGTGACATAAAAAGAAGAATAGATTTGAAATCATACAACATAGTTTCAAATACCAGAGGCATTATTCATTACTTTGGTAAAACTCACAATCTCTATTGGACTAGAGCTATGCATTAGCCAAAATGGCTCTTAAAATAGTTTGTGTTGTAAGATGTAAAGAGTGAATCAAACTTTCTTTGTCTATCAATCAGAAATTTTTAAGTTAATCAATCAAAAACTCAATCACCCCTATTTAACACTAAATAAGAGTTTTGCAAGTCACTTGCTAAAGTGGGTGACAAGTCCAGAGGCCACTGCCCCACCCCTGGGTAGTGTTAGGCAAATTGAAAGACTGAAATTTGTTCCTGTAAAGTAGAGGTAGGGACAGGAAGTAACATGGGAAAAGGACTATAAAAAGTCCTAAATTTCCTGTCAAAGGAACTTTGGCTTCACTTTGAGCTGGGACTTTGACTCTTGTACTGCTTCTTGGAGGACTGCTTCTGGATCTTCTCCTTTGGACTTCGGTGTTGGAGGACTTTGTCTTGGGTGGCTGAGTAGTTGGCCTTCCTTTCCTGGCTTCTGGAGAGATTGGTTCCAGAGAGGCCTTCCTTTCCTGGAGAAGGGTGCATTGGTAAAACCTTTGCCAAGGACACCACAAGACTTCTGGCTCAGAATTACTGGAAAATCCACATTGGGACAAGGGATCATGTGAAGCCCTGCTGGGGCTGAGCACCACACTGAAACAGCACTTAGGTTGTTAGGCTAAATATTTCTCTATCTTCTTCTTACATTTTCCCACTTTCACTCTTTCCACCTCTTTGTAAATAAAGCTACTAAATGTCATTTTGACTTTAGTTATATCTTTATATCAGTGACCATATTATTACTATAGAATTCTCATATTAGCATAAAACCTAAATTTTAAATTCTTACAGAGAAAAGCAAAAAGAAACTCAAATCATTTGAAAAGGAATGGAAATCTTGCAATAACTAAAGCATAATTTGTAGATGTTTATAACTAAGATGTGGTAAGATGTGGTCCAACTACCGATCATGGTCCAACGTTTACAATTTAGCTCAAGCTTTTGGGAAGGCTGAATCAGCAGCAATATTTTTAGGATCTCTCAGCCCATTGACTTTAAAGGGGTGAGACAGCTGGTCAGAAGTGATTACAGGTGTCCCTTTGCTGGAAATGGATGCAGGCTTTTTAAATTTCCCTATATGTAGAACCTTATTCACAGTATGAGAGAAAAATCTTCCAATCCCCTTAAATGAACATTAGATTTTAATGTTATTAGTAGTCTTGAGATAATCATAATTGCAATTCTAAGATAGTTACCATAAATCATGATTTTGACAGGCTTTTATGAATATTCTGGTATAAGTATTAAGGTTATAGCTTAAGGAAATAACTGTTCTTGCATAGACCTTAGTGTCAGCCCCACCCTTCAAAGTTGCTATATCAGGCTCTTGTGATCCATTATATGTCAGCATGTCTGATCTTTATTTCAGAACCGGATACTCTCTGACACCACCCACTCTTATCTTATGCATCATCATCATCCCTGGCATATCTGTTCCTCCCTTTCCATAAAGTGATTCTTAAAATATTGTCAAATGACTTTATCTACCCATGAGAAGTATTTCCAGATTACTTCAACAAATCCACATCTATCTATTTTTGTCACGGACCTCAACTATTTTTGTATTGGTATAGAAGTTGCCCAATTCTTTGGGGTACAAAAGAAGGTCTCTCTCAGTGCTCTGGTCATGACCAGGAGTCCAACATTGTTTTAGGACCAGCCTTCCTATAATAAACTCATCTTTCTTTATGACTTGGATATTTTGATTATCATTTGCATACCTGTGGTTAGAAGAAAAAAAAAACAGAGAGCAAGAAGTACTAGCAAACACATGTAGTGGCAAGGAAGCTGGGACCTTGGCCTCAGTTCCAGAGTATTTGTGATCATCCCTCTTAGATCAGGAATGTAGTAAACTCACCTCTCCTTACATCATACCACCTTAGAAAAACTGAAATCTTATTGGTCTCAAGAACTAGTTTTGAAATCAACTGCACACACACACAGACACGGACACACATGACCTAAAGTTTAGGACACTGTCTTCTCTATCACAGAACATCTGTCCAACTTCCTCAATTTTTTTAAACTTAAAAGTCAAGAAATAGCCTAGAAAAATATGAACAAACAAATAAACAAAACAAAATTAATTGACTATAGAAAATTATTTTGTTGACAGAGAAAATCAAAAGAAAAACTCAGACAATAATAGTCAAAACTACTGCATCCAATATCTCAAAAAGAAAATTAAATTGGTTGCAGGGCCAGAAAAAATTCCTAGAAGCACTAAAAAAAGGATTTTAAAAATGTGGTGAAAATGTATCACACCAATATAATCTCCAAGATAAGTGGTAGGTTTATTGATAGGAGGCCAGTCTCATAATAAAGGTAGATTCTGGTCAAGATCAAGACCAAAATTAAAATCCAAAGGATACATAAATCTTTCACGTAATGGTTGACCTTTTCAAGGCCTCTGAAATAAGGGGTTGGAATATAATTGTTTTCTGCTAACAATTATTATGAAATGCTAAGTCAGCAGTTGGATGACTGATTTCTGCACCCAAGAGCAGTCTTATACCTCTTCTTACTGGCTGCCTTGAGCTTCCACCCAGCAGGATATGGTGAGCTTAGTAGAAACTTTTGGGTTACAGGCTTAAGATCAAAATGCTGGTCAGCAAGATTTGATACCATTCTTAGGTATGTATTTTCTTAGGAAACTATTATTTGGCTATTAACTCAAAAACTAGTGAGTATGTTATAAAAATAATCATATAGGCTAATACTATTGTAATCATAAAATGAGGTAGTTTTGTATGTAATTTTTATGTAATCATAAAAGGTAGTAGTAGAGTTTCAAATTCGCAAAAATCAAATAAGAGATGGAAATGGAAAAGGGTAAAGAAATTATAATAATACAAATAAATCATGAAAAAGGAATCAAAGGCTTGGTAATGAAAGCATCCCCCCTCAAAAGACAATGAAGAAAATAACACTTAAAGAAAGAATAAATAAATGAGGCAGAAAATCCACCGAAGAGGACTCTTTAAAAAGTATAATTAAATACATAGAAAAACACAAAAATTCACTGAGAAAAAAAGGAACTTCTTAAAAATTATAATTGAACAAGTAGAAGCCAATGACTCCATGAAACATCAGGAAACAATAAAACAAAATTAAAAATATTGGAAAAAATAGGGAAAAAATGAAATCTCATTGGAAAAATACTAAACCTGTAAATTGATTGAGGAGAGATCATATAAGAATTATTGGACTAAGGGGCAAATTGGTTACTAAGTGAATAGACAGACAGAAACAAATGGAGGAAAATCAGGATGCAGGCCTGTACTCTTATTGTTCTTCTGCCGTAGAAACAAAATTTAATATTGATGAGAGAGAAGAAAAGGATTTTTAAAATAAAATAATTATTGGGCTACTTGAAAACCATGACAAGAAAAAATTTCAAGAAAATATCAGGGAAAAATTATCTGATATTCTAGAAAAATGAAAATAGAAATTTTAAGAATTCACTGATGATCACTTGAAAGGGACACCAAAATGAAAAGTCCCAGGAATATTGTATCCAAATTCTAGACGTCCCCAGTGAAAGAGAAAATATGACATGATGTTAAAAAGAAATAATTCATATATTGTGAGGTCGCATTCAGAATCACGCAGAATATAACAGCTTCTACTTTGAAGGATGAGAAAGCCTAGACCAGTGATGGTGAACCTATGGTGTGGGTGCCAAAGATTGCACATAGAGAGCTCTCTGTGGGCAGTTGGCTACCCTCTCTTCCTACTCCCAGTCCCCAGAGTTTGTTACTAGAAAGGCAGAGGGACTCAGGTGGAGTGCTCCCCTCCCCATCTCCACCATACCTGATGGCATTTTTTCAAATCCCTTGCCTCTCTGGCTAGTAGCCCAACGGGAGCTCATGAGGGTAAGATGGGCAGCTCACAGGCAGCAGAGCTCAAGGGGAGGGGAGTGTCCACTCCACTCCCCCACTTTACACTAGCTAAGGACATTCCTCACTTCAAAAGCCCCTCCTCCCAACAGTCCAATGGGAGTATTTTCTCCCTCCCCTGTGTAGGCTAACAGGGGGTGGGGTATACACAGCATGTGGGGTAGGGAGAGGCATGGCACATGGTCTCTGTGGGGTGGGTAATGGGTAAGGCACAAGTTCTGTGGAATGATGTGGGCTGGGGCCCAGTATTCCATCTTAAGAAATAATTTTCCCAAATATAGGTCTCATTTTTCAAATATATAGAGAAATATATTAAATGTATAAGGATGCATATAATTCACCACTGACAATCAAAGGATATGAATAGACAGTCTTCATATGAAGTAGTTAAGTCGATCTGTAGACATGGGAAAATGTTCTAAATCACTATTGATTAAAGAAAGGCAAATTAAAACAATTCTGAGGTGCCACCATGTATATCAGATTGGCTGTTATGACAGAAAAGGAAAATAATAAATGTTAAAGGAGTTGTGGAAAATAGAGACACCAATGCATTGTTTTGAGAGTTGTAAACTGATTCAACCATTCTGGAGAGCAATTTGGAACTCTGCCCAAAAGGCTATATAATTGTACATACCCTTTGACCCAGTAATGCAACTACTATGTCTATATTTCAAAAAGAAAAAAATAACAAAAAGATGAAAATTCTGTATATGAAACTATTAATAGCATCTTGTTTTGCAGTGGCAAAGAATTAGAAATTGAGGTGATTTCTATCAACTGTGAAATGGCTAAACAAATTGTGGTATATGACTGTAATTGAACACTATTGTGCTACAGGAAATTATGTGCAAAATGCTTATCCAATAAACCATATCCAATAAAAATTTATGAGGCTCCACTATCTTTCCAAAATTTTCCTGACTTCAGATGGAAAAATGAATTACATTTTGCAATTCTAAATTGAAAATGAATACACAAGAATGTACACAAACTTAGAAAAACACTGTTGCCAACATAATATAAATCTCTAAAAAAAACAGATAGTATTTTTTAAAATCTTGCAACAAAATAAATAAAATTGATTTTAAATTTTCCTACTTAGTTAGCTGTGAGGACTAGCATTTTTCCCTTTTTGACTTTTCTAGTTATCAAGTTAAAGAAATTGTCAATCTTTTCCCCAAAAAATTTTACAAAACCATATACAAAAAAAAGATTATACATAAATGAAATCACAAATATCTTATATGTTTAACTTAACTTTTTTACATACCTACATAATAAATTCCATCCATGAGTATCCCAGGCCCTCGATTTCTACTTCTTTGACACCACAAAGCAGACTGCAATATTTTGGATCATATTGGGTATGTTTTCCCCCTGATCTTAGGATAGAGATTCAGCAATAGTATTGCTGGGTCTAAGGGTCTACATAGCTTTAAAACTCTCTGGATTTAGTTTCAAATTGCTCTCCAAAATAGATGGATCAATTTACTACAGCTCTACCAACAGTGTATAAGTGTCATCATTTTTCTACATCTCCTTCAATATTTGTCACTTTGCCCTTTTGCCATTTTTATCACTGTGATGGACATAAGATGTTGTCTCAGAATTGTTTTGGATAATCAATAGTGAATTAGAGTAATTTTATTTCCCAACCCCAAAACCTAGATCTATGTTTGCCAAATACTGGATTATTATAATCTTTTACTCCTATTTGTTAGATCTGTTTTATTCTGCTGACATACTTTTTTTAATTTCTTAGCCTGTGGCAAATAGTTTTGATAATTACTGATTTACAATACAATTTAAAATCTAGTACAGCTAGCCCTCCTTTCTTTGCATTTTTAATTAATTTTTTGATATACTTGATCTTTTCTTGTTCCAGATAAATTTTATTATTTTTAACTCTTTGTTTAGATAATTTAATTCTGATGGTATTGAACAAGATTAGTTTTGGTAGAGTTGTGATTTTAATTATATTGGCTTTGCCTATCCATGAAAAATTAGTATTTTTATAACTTTCTAAATCTGACTTTATTTGTATTAACTGTTTTATAACTATGTTATTGTAATTCCTGTAATTCTTTTGGCAGGTATAGTCTCAAATAGTTTATATCTATTATAATTTCAAATGGAGTGTCTCTTTACTATCTCTTCTTACAGTGCATTTTTATTAGTACATGGAAATGGTAATGATTCTTAAAGGCTTATTTTATATACTTCATTTTGCTAAAATTAGTGGTAGTTTCAATTATGTTTTTAGTTGAATTTCTAGGATTTTCCAAATACAACACATCATACGTAAAGAGATAGTTTTATTACCTCTTTGCCCATTCTGATTCCTTAAATTTATTTTTGTTCTCTCATTGCTATTGCTAACATTTTTAATATTACATTAAATAATATGGATGACAAATAGTACTTACTGATGATTTTAGGTAGATGCATATCATTTTAAGAAAAAAATACATTTATTCCTATGCTTTCCAGTGTTTTTAATAGAAATGAGTATTGGTTTTGGCAAAAGTTTTTTCTGCATCTATTGATGTGATCACATGGTTTTCATTATTTTTATTATTGATTTTATCAATCATGGTGATAGTTTTCCTTATATTTAAACCATCTTGTCTTTACTGGAATAAATCTTGTTTCTTCACAATGTATAATTTTTGAGATATATTGTTGTAGTCTCCTAGCTAGTATTTTATTTAGAACTTTTTTGCATTTGATTGCTAATCTTAAAAAGGGACCATATTCATCAAGGACCATATTCATCAAGGAAGGTACTACTAGAATTCTCAAAAAAAAGATCAAATTTTATAGCTGGCTCTGGAACAAATGTTGAAGGAAATCTATTAGACAAATGGAAGAGAAAGAAAAGAGGATACCTTGCCATATTAGGTGTCTTCGGACTTGGTGAAGTCCATTTGACTGTATTCTTGAACAGGTTTCCTTTATGGATTCTTTTAGATTCCAATTATAGGGTGACCTTGTCTTGTGGGTTCAGCTTCCTAAGAAATGACTGGTATCAAATTATTACAGCTCCCGGGATGCTGACTGAGTTCTCTGCAGCAAGACAGAAAGAAGATCAATAAGAAATCTATCAAGTTTATCTTCAATTAATTTTAATACCTTCTACCACACTCAAGGACTGAGGGGGCGGCGGGGTTGGTACAGGATATCACTAGTGTAAAGGTTAAATTTAGTGCTTCAGCTTAAATTATATGAAATAACATGACCGTCAAATTATATCTCAAGTCAGAAGTATATTTACCAAATTAGAGGGAAAACAATAAAGTAGAGAAATGTGAGAGAGATTAGAGAAAATATCTATACTAGTCCTCAGTCAGGAGGGTGGGTAATGAGTAACTACAAGACTTCCTCCAAGATGGAAGGTAGTTTCTTAGGAAACTAGGAAAGGAGTCAGCCCTTTTCTGTCACCCAAGGAAGTAATCCAGGAATCAGAATCTAAGTTGAAGTCACAATTCATGCTAAAGTCTCCAGTGAAGTTCCCTTGAAGACTATTTATCTCTAGGAGATACTCTCCACCATACTGAGCTTCATGAGACTGCCCCAGCCCAAGAATTTTGTGGCTTTTATGGTGGTTTCCTATTCTTGCCCCTCTTTATAGGGGCCAATCACAGTTTCTAAATTCTCCAGCCCTGCCCAGGGGCAGTGTCTGTAGGATTCACTTGTCACCTCTAAAGGTGTTAACTCTCCTAGGATTCACACATTTCTGAGTTGTCACCCAGTTTCCATTTAAACATTTTCTGAGTTATGACCCAGTTAGCAGACTTTCCCCTACTTAAGATTAAGTGGGGATATCTTCCTTTTGGAGGTGTAAACTCCTGTAGTAAGAGTTTCCCTTACTTTAGGGTTAAGTATGGGTGTATAGCTTTTGCTGATTAATTTAAAAGTAGACAAAAGAGAGTTAATTCTGTCCTCACAATCTAGTGAGGTACTAAAGTAGGAGTACTTAAGTTATTTTTAACTAAAGTTTTAACTCCAACTAGGCAAAGAGAATAAAAGATTCTCTTTTCATAAATGTAAACTCAGAATAGGCAAAGAGAACCAAAATTTTCCTTTCACACTAGGGAATTACCAGGTTGAAAAATCTTTCCAACCACTGCCTATGCAGTGTATCCATACATCAGAGAAAAATATTACGCATAGTTGGAAGCTGAATAAAATCAACCTTCCCATCTTAAAGAGGAAGAAATAAAGCCAACCTACCACAAAAAGGGCAGTCATCAGGCTTCAATAATCCATAAAAAGGAAAATATATTTCCATTAATGGTTGCTCTCTGGAAAATTACATTAGAAACTCCAAAAAAATTCAGCCATACTAGGTGGCCTTTTCTTTTCAGAGAAGCAGAATCCATAAGGATTCCTACAAAACACAAAGACTTAATGGAATGATTGAGGGAAAGATTAAAATCACTTTTAAATAAGAATAGAGCACTGGATATTATGCAGTGAGTTGGAGTTCTGGGCTCTACCCCCTACCCCACTCTCCAGATCCCACTGCACTCCCATTGGGCTGCTGGGCAGAAGGGCAGGTAAAGTGTAGAATGTCCTCAGGCATGGTGGAGACAGGGAAGGGAACAGCTCTGCCTGTAGTCTCTCTGACTCTCTAATAACAAATTCTGTTGTAATAGAGGGTTCTGTGTGCCATTTTTGGCACATGTGCCATAGGTTTGCCATTACTGGTATAATTGCTAATATTTATAATGCTGAAAAGTGTAGACAAAACTCTGAGCTACCCACTTTACTTAATTTGAAACAAGTTAATCATCAAGGCTTTCAAAAATATATGTAAATAATATTCCTAGTTAGTCAAAAAATTCCAAATGCAAGTTAAGAAAATTATGGTAACCCTCAAAATTAAGCAATTATGTCCAAAAGGTGAATTAGTTCTAACAAAACAATCAGTTTCACTTCTCTTAAAATGAGCATGTACTCACAAATTATAAACATGGAATAGTAGATGATTTATATAGCTAGGTTCTCATGAATGAATATAAGGGAAAAAATGAAGGGTATATACTTTGGAATGAATTGAAGTCTGTGATCTCAAAATTTAAAACAAAAAATCTAATTGGTCTTTCTGAGCCTTACACTAAACTGATTCTATGTTAGATATTTATTATAATACATTTCTTTTCCCTACCTTTTGGACAATTAAAAGTCAAAATTATAGTAAAAAACCTTAATTTTGAAAGGAATATTGACAATATTCTCTCTCTTATAACCCCTACAAAAATCTAGGGTTAACAGATTTACTATTTTAACTCTATGAAATTAAGAATTATTATTCAACATAAAAATCAGCAGACTAAAGTCTTTAAAAGACCATATATGTATTTTAAAGCTATCTCAGAATTTTCAGTTATTCAGCATTATTCTTTATAAATCCTAAGTGATTCACATACTTTATAAGGACCTAAAATTGTCAGTTCTTTGAAGAGACTCTCACTTGCTTTAAGGCTCCAACGTAATTATCCTAATTTTATTAATTGAAGGACTTCTTTGAAATTACATTCTGATATGGATTTAAGACATATTTCAACTGAATTAAATTTCTATGTATATACAATGTATGTGTGTGTGTTCCTTTAGCTCAGTCTAAAAAGACACTACACACTTAAATTCCCCATAATTTTTCTTTCCTTTCTAACCTTTAATCCTTCCTTTATTTCCTTTGAAGGTGGGAGGGGTCTATTAGTAATCAGAACCTCTGATTCAAAGGCTCCAAATCCTCCTCAGACCTGTCCATGTCCATTTCTTATCGTTTTACTGCTCCACTCTCACAAGTGCCTCCAAGAAAGGACTATATTTGCATCAGATATGCCCCAATCATCTCTTATTTGGTCTCAGGTAGAAGCTGCTTCCAAGAGGAATTGAACTCACTGTCTTTTAGCATTAGTTACAAAGTATCTTCCCAAATCTTTCTCATTCATTTTCAATAGTCAAAAATGTCTTCAATTTACCAAACCCACATTAAGTTTCTCACACTCCAAAACACACGCATTTAATCAGAAAAGCCTTATATATTTAAGACAGAATAAGTAAAAGCTTAAAATTTTTGAAATTATAGTATTCAAATGAAAACAGCTAATCATTAGTATAAAAATGCATATTATTACTGGTATTACTTAAAAAATAAACTGCTGTTGATATATAATATTTTCTGTATTCACCATGCCAAAAGCTGTAAGATAAAAAATAAAATATAAAGTCATGAATCCTGGGCCTTTCTTTGGAACCTGCTGTAGACTGATACCCAGTTTGTATGGGTTAAAAATTAAGGTTGGACTAAATATATGAGAATGTGGTAAGCAAAATTAATATATCTCAAGCCAAATAACTTTTTTGCAGTATTTATTTATAAAATAGAGGGAAAGAGTGAAAGTAGAGAAGTGAGAAAGAGGGTAGAAAAGGTATCTATCCTATCACACAAGATAATTACTCCAGCCCAGTTCAAACCAGGCAGGGCTTGTTAACTCTCCACCAGAGGACTATGGATTGGAGGGCCGGTGGTAAATAAAGCAAGGGTTCTAGCCATGATGTCTCCCCTAAGACAGGAGGCCTCTCTGGAAGCTAGTACATTCAGAAGCCAGGAAAGGAGTCAGCCTTTTTCCCTCCCCCAAGTTGTAGTCCAAAGAGAAGATTGTCCACCAGCCTTCAGATTTTCCAAAAGAGATCCAATTCCAGCTCTGAAACTTCTCTCAAAAACTCTCCCTCACAGGAAGTTGTAACTACTTTTAAAGATCCTTCTTTACATCTCTTCCTGTGCCTTCCTTCCAATTTATGTGGACAAAATGTAGTTTCTAAATTTTCTTAGGATTGCCCAGGGTAAAGTCAGTTATTTCTGAGCTGTTACCTACTTTAGCACATGGGTTATCTAACTCCAACCACTTAAGCATAAAGTGGGGTTTAGAAGCTTGTGGTGATTAAATCTAAAAGTCCTCTGGAGAGAGTTAATCCCATCTACCTACCAGATAGCAGCTCAGTGATTGGGGAATGTATAATTATCCTAAAATCCAAAGTTTAAAAATTTTTGGAGAAATTTCTGGAAAAGAAAATCACTAACATCAAGAAAGTGAATCTTTTGGAGAAGGTGCCATAAAGAAGCCTGCATAAACCATACACTGTATCAAAAGATCAAGAGTGAACTTTGGGATATAATGACATGAACTGAAGGAGGTTGAACTCATTTATTCTAAATGTAAACTCTTACACCATATGGGATTTCCCCCAATTGACTTTTTGTCATGTGCCTATCAATCATTGTTTTTTTATTTCTTTCTCTTTTATTTCCCTCTTATCCCCAAATTGTAAATTCCCTTTAGAAAGTGGAATATTGTATGCACCTCTAATCAAAAGGTCTTTAGAGGTATAAGGTAGTTATTAGAAATGATTCACTGGGGAGACTAGGCATGTAAATCTGGAAGATTTTAACATGCTTGTCTCCCAAAAGAATCACAAGGGGGATTGTGAAAGGGAATTTGTTTTATTTATCTTAACTTAATCAATCAAGAACTTGCAGTGCTCCACCCTTTTAACTTAGTCAGGAACTTGAAGATCCTTTTGATAGAAGTTCACACCCTCAGAGGACAGGAGGTAGATCACAAAGAACCCGCCAAATGGGGGGTATTAAGGAACTATGGTTGGTACCTGAGATGTGATAGACCCATCCACAGTGAAAGAAAGTAGAAACCAGAGGGACAGGAAGTGATGTGGAGAAAACTATTTTTTTTAAACATTTATTAATATTCGTTTTTAACATGGTTACATGATTCATGCTCCTACTTTCACCTTCACCCCCCGCACCTCCACCCACCCATGACCGATGCACATTTCCACTGGTTTTATCATGTGTCATTGATCAAAACCTATTACCAAATTGTTGATAGTTGCCTTGGTGTGGTAGTAATTATTATTTTCATTGCATTACAATCTGAGAAGTTTACATCTATTATTTCTGCTCTTTTGCATTTGTTTCCAATTTTTCTATGCCCTATTACATGGTCAATCTTTGTGAATGTACCATGTGCAGCTGAAAAGAAAGTGTATTCCTTTTTATCCCTATTTATTTTTCTCCACATATCAATTAAATCTAATTTTTCTAGGACTTCATTCACCTCTTTTACCTCTTTCTTATTTATTTTTTTGGTTTGATTTATCTAGATCTGACAGAGGAATGTTTAGTTCTCCCACTAGTATGGTTTTACTATCTATTTCCTTCTTGAGCTCTGCCAGTTTCTCCTTTATAAATTTGGATACTATGCCACTTGGTGCATACATATTGAGCACTGTTATTCCCTCATTGTCTATACTGCCTTTTATCAGGATGAAATTACCTTTCCTGTCTTTTTTAATCATATCTATTTTTACTTTGGCTTTGTCAGAAATCATAATAGCCACTCCTGCCTTCTCTTTCTCATTTAATGCCCAAAAGATTTTGCTCAAGCCCTTCACCTTAAACTTGTGTATGTCTACCCGCCTCATACATGTTTCTTGTAAACAATATATGGTAGGATTTTGGTTTCTAATCCACTCTGCTATTTGCTTCCATTTTATGAGCAAGTTCATCCCATTCACATTCAGAGTTATAATTATCAGTTGTGCATTTGCTGACATTTTTGTATCCTCCCCTATTCCTACCCCTTCTTAAACTATTTCCTTTTAAACCAGTGGTTTGCTTTAAACTGGTATCCCTTATCCCATCCCTTATTATTCCCCTCTTTTTATTTTTAAAGGTCTAATAAATTCCCTCCACCTTTTTCTCCCCTCCCTTATTTGACCTCCCCACTCCCCTGATCCCCTTGGTTTATCCCTTCTGACTTTCTCGGTAGGGTTAGATAGAGTTTTATATTCCAATGGATAATATAGCTACTCTTCCCTCTCTGAGTTGATCATACTGAGAGTAAGGTCTAAATATTACCTCTTAATGCTCTCTTCCTCTCCTTCTTATAATAGTATTTATCCTCTTCCCTTCCCATGCCCTCTTTGTGTGTAATAGAATATCCTATTTTTCTTATTCTCTCAAGTTTCTCTTGGTGTCCCCTGCTATTCACCCCCCTCTTTCCCATCCCCATATCATCTTAGACCATTTAGTATTCCACCCTTTCCCTATGAATTATTTTTCTGATAACTATAATAGTGAATACTATAATAGTGAATAGAGTTCACTACAGAGAATTATACATAGCATTTCTCCACATAAGAATACAGATAATTAGATCTTACTGAGGCCCTTTAAAAGGAAAATTTAAAAATTATGAGTTTTCTTTCTTTCCTCTCTGTTTATTATTTACCTTTTCATCTTTCTCTTAATGTTTGTGATTGGATATCAAACTTTCCATTTAGTCCTGGTGTTTTCTGTGCAAATACCTGGAAATCTTCAATTTTGTTGAATGCCCATACTTTCCCCTGTAAGTATATAGTCAATTTTAATGGGTAGTTGATCCGTGGTTGAAGGCCCAGCTCTCTTGCCTTTCTGAATATCATATTCCAAGACTTGCGGTCTTTTAGTGTGGAGGCTGCCAGATCCTTTGTGATCCTGATTGGTGCTCCTTCATATTTGAATTGTCTCTTTCTGGCTTCTTGTAAGATTTTTCTTTTACTTGGAAGCTCTTGAATTTGGCTATTATATTCCTGGGGGTTGTCTTTTCTGGGTCTAGTGTAGAGGGTGATTTATGGATCCTTTCAATGTCTCTATTACCCTCTTGTTGTAGAACTTCAGGGCAATTTTGCTGAATATTTTCTTTTAGTATGGAATCCAAAATTCTATTAATTTCTGGTTTTTCAGGGAGACCAATGATTTTCAGATTGTCTCTTCTAGACCAGTTTTCTTGGTCTGTCACTTTCTCATTGAGATATTTCATGTTTCCTTCTATTTTTTCAGTCTTTTGACTTTGTTTTATTTGTTCTTGCTGTCTTGAGAAATCATTAGCTTCTAATTGCTCAATTCTAGCCTTTAGGGACTGGTTTTCCTTTTCAATCTGCTTATTTCTGGTGTTCAATTTGCTTATCAGTTCATTTGATTTCTGAGCCTCACTTTCCAATTGCAAAATTCTGCCTTTTAAACTGTTATTTCCTTACCTGATTTCCTTTGGAGCTATTTCCCATTTCTCTAGCCAAATCTTTTCCAACTTTCTCGTCATCTCAAATATGAACTCTTCAAGAGCTTTTGATCAGTTTTCCTTATTTGGGGAGGGTCCGGATGTGATTGCTTTTTTGTTCTCCTCTTCTGTTTGCTCAGTTGTCTGGATTTTCTCTGTGTAAAAGTTGTCGAGTGTTAAAGATTTCTTCTTCTTGTTGTTAATCTTTCTCTTTTGGCCTTCCTGATTCTGGGTTACCATTGTTAGCCCAGCCCATTCTCAGCTTTATCCTCATGCTCAGGTTCTGTCTGCGCTCTTTAGGTTCCTGAGGTCTCAGGTCTGATTGTTCTCAAAGTAAAGTCCCCTGGTGGATCCCCTTACTTGATCCTCAGCTGGAGGTTCCTTTACAAGTCTCAGGGCACTGCTTCTACGGTCGTATACCTGTCTGCACTGTTTCCCCACTCAGGGTTTCAGAGCCTTTGCTAGAGCTTGTGTCTGCCTCCACCTGCTCCTGAGATCCATGTCCTCTCTCAAAGTCCATGGGCGTTCTTTAGTCTTTTGGGGTCCTAAGTCTTGCTTCTCTCAGGAACAGATCCTGGAGCTGTCAATGACTCAATGGGTGCCCCAAACTTTCTCTATTTCTTTTGAGCTGGGTTTGGAGTTGTTGGTGGTGTGTGTGTGTGTGGGGGTGGTTGCTCAGCCCCCGATTTGGTGAGAGCTGTTTCACCCCTTTATAGTAGGGAAATGCCCCAATTCCAAGTGCCTTCCATGCTGTGCCCTGTTGTGGCATCCCTCCTTTAGTCTGGATTTGTTTTTATGTCCCCTTGAGGAGTCTTGTATGTTTCGGTTAGGAGAGGTTAAGCATTGCTTTTTACTCTGCCACCATCTTAACCCTGAGAAAACTACTTTTAAAAGCCAGCTGAGGGCATTCTGATTCATTCTGCTTGGTTGGTGCCTCTTGCTGAATGAGCACTTCAACTTCTGAACTTCTGCATTTGTGACTATGCATTGAGTTTCATTCAGCATTGGAAATTCTGCATTGGTGGCTCAAGGAATTCGGCTTCAGTAACTTGCTTGGGCTGGGGAGACCATGGCCAAAGATTGTGGCCTCTTTGCTCTTCTCCTGTCTTTGTTCAGTTGCTCTCTTTGGTGAGGCACTTGGATCTGGAATTAGGGAATTTTTTTTAATTTTTTTTAATTTTTTAGAAAAATTTGCTATGGTTACATGATTCATGTTCTTACTTTCCCCTTCATCCCCTCAAGTCCCCCCCCCCACCCCAATAGCCAATGTATATTTCCACTGGTTTTAACATGTGTCATCTATCAAGGCATATTTCCATATTATTGATAGTTGCATTGTTGTGGTCATTTTGCATCTATACCACAATCATGTGTGCATCAAACCATGTGTTTAAGCAGTTGTTTTTCCTCTCCTGTAGTTCTTCCTCTGAATGTTGGTAGCATTCTTTTCCATAAATCCCTCAGAATTGTCCTGGGTCATTGTATTGCTGCTGGTACAGAGGTCCATTACATTCAATTTTACCACAGTCTCTGTGTACAGAGTTCTTCTGGCTCTGCTCCATTCGCTCTGCATCCGTTCCTGGAGGTCTCTCCAGTTCACCTGGAACTCCTCCAGTTTATTATTCCTTTTAGCACAATAGTATTCCATCACCCGCATATACCACAGTTTGTTCAGCCATTCCCCAATTGAAGGGCATACCCTCCTTTTCCAATTTGTTGCCACCACAAAAAGCTCAGCTATGAATATTTTCATACAAGTCTGTTTATCTATGATCTCTTTGGGGTACAAACCCAGCAATGGTATGGCTGGATCAAAGGGCAGGCATTCTTTTATAGCTCTTTGAGCATGATTCCAAATTGCCAGCCAGCATGGCTGGATCAGTTCACAGCTCCACCAGCAATGCATTAATGTCCCAATTTTGCCACATCCCCTCCAACATTCATTACGCTCCCCTTCTTTCATTTTAGCCAATCTGCTAGGTGTGAGGTGATACCTCAGGGTTGTTTTGATTTGCATTTCTCTAATTATTAGAGATTTGGAACACTTTCCCATGTGCTTATTGATACTTTTGATTTCTTTACATGAAAATTGCCTATTCATGTCTCTTGCCCATTTATCAATTGGGGAATGGCTTGATTTTTTATACAATTGCTTTAACTCCTTTTATATTTGACTAATTAGACCCCTGTCAGAGTTTTTCATTATAAAGATTTTTCCCAATTTGTTGTTTCCCTTCTGATTTTGACTACATTGTTTTTGTTTGTACAAAAACTTTTTAGTTTAATATAATCAAAACCATTTAATTTACATTTTGTAATTTTCTCTAACTCTTGCTTGGTTTTAAACTCTTTCCTTTCCCAGAGATCTGACAAGTATACTATTCTGTGTTCACTTAACTTGTTTATAGTTTCCCTCTTTATATTCAAGTCGTTCACCCATTCTGAATTTATCTTGGTGTAGGGTGTGAGATGTTGATCTAGACCTAATCTCTCCCATATTGTTTTCCAAATTTCCCAGCAGTTTGTCAAATAGTGGATTCATGTCCCAAAAGTTGGGCTCTTTGGGTTTATCATGCACTGTCTTGCTGATGTCATTTATTCCAAGTCTATTCCATTGACCCTCCTCTCTATCTCTTAGCCAGAACCATATTGTTTTGATGACTGCTGCTTTATAGTATAGTTTAATATCTGGTACTGCTAGGCCCCCTTCCTTCACATTTTTTTCATTATTTCCCTTGATATTCTTGATCTTTTGTTATTCCAAATGAAATTTGTTATAGTTTTTTCTAATTCAGTAAAGAAGTTTTTTGGTAGCTTGATAGGTATGGCGCTAAATAGGTAAATTAATCTGGGTAGAATTGTCATTTTTATTATGTTAGCTCGTGCTACCCATGAGCAATCAATGGCTTTCCAATTGTTTAGATCCATTTTTATTTGTTTGGAAAGTATTTTGTAGTTGTTTTCATATAATTGCTGTGTTTGTTTTGGTAGGTAGATACCTAAATATTTTATATTGTCTAGGGTGATTTTAAATGGTGTTTCTCTTTCTACTTCTTCCTGCTCTAGTGTGTTGGAAATGTATAGAAATGCTGATGATTTATGTGCATTTATTTTGTATCCTGCAACTTTGCTAAAGTTGTTGATTATTTCTACAAGCTTCTTAGTTGATTCTCTAGGATTTTTTAAGTAGACCATCATATCATCTGCAAAGAGTGATAGCTTAGTCTCCTCCTTGCCTATATTGATACCTTCAATTTCTTTTTCTTCTCTAATTGCAACTGCTAATATTTCTAGTACAATGTTAAATAATAGAGGGGATAATGGGCATCCTTGTTTCACTCCTGATCTTATTGGGAAGGCTTCTTATTTATCCCCATTGCATATGATGTTTGTTGATGGTTTTAGGTATATACTGTTTATTATTTTTAGGAAAGGTCCTTCTATTCCTATACTTTTCAGTGTTTTCAATAGGAATGGATGCTGTATTTTGTCAAAGGCTTTTTCAGCATCTATTGAGATAATCATGTGATTTTTGTTTGTTAGACTGTTGATATGGTCAATTATGTGGATGGTTTTCCTAATGTTGAACCATCCTTGCATTCCTGGTATAAATCCCACCTGATCATGGTGCATGATCTTCTTAATTACTTGCTGGAGTCTCTTTGCTAATATTCTATTTAAGATTTTTGCATCTATGTTCATTAGGGAGATTGGTCTGTAGTTTTCTTTCTCTGTTTTTGATCTCCTTGGCTTTGGAATCAGTACAATCTTTGTGTCATAAAAGGAATTTGGTAGGACTCCTTCTTTGCTTATCATATCAAATAATTTGTATAGTATTGGGATTAGTTGCTCTTTGAATGTCTGATAGAATTCACTTGTGAATCCATCAGGCCCTGGCGATTTTTTTTAGGGAGTTCTTTGATGGCTTGTTCAATTTCTTTTTCTGATATGTGATTATTTAGGTATTCTATTTCTTCTGCTGTTAATCTAGGCAGTTTATATTTTTGTAAATATTCGTCCATATCTCCTAAATTGTTATATTTATTGCCATATAATTGGGCAAAACAGTTTTTAATGATTACCTTAATTTCCCCTTCATTAGAGGTGAGGTCTCCCTTTTCATCTTTGATACTATCAATTTGGTTTTCTTCTTTCCTTTTTTTTATTAGATTAAACAGTACTTTGTCTATTTTATCTGTTTTTTCAAAGTACCAGCTTCTAGTCTTATTTATTAATTCAATAGTTCTTTTACTTTCGATTTTATTAATTTCTCCCTTGGTTTTTAGTATTTCTAATTTAGTTTTCATCTGGGGATTTTTAATTTGCTCGCTTTCTAATTTTTTGAGTTGTGTGCCCAATTCATTGATCTCGGCCCTCCTTAATTTGTTAATATATGCACTCAAGGATATAAATTTCCCCCTGCCTACTGCCTTGGCCACATCCCACAGATTTTGGTAGGATGTCTCATCATTGTCATTTTCTTCAATGAAATTGTTGATTGTTTCTATGATTCCTTCTTTGACAAATTGGTTTTGAAGAATCATATTATTTAATTTCCAATTAGTTTTTGATTTTCCTGTCCAGGTGCCCTTACTAATTATTATTTTTATTGCATTATGATCTGAGAAGGTTACATTTATTATTTCTGCTCTTTTGCATTTGTTTGCAATGATTCTATGCCCTATAACATGGTCAATCTTTGTGAATGTGCCATGTGCAGCTGAGAAGAAGGTGTATTCCTTTTTGTCCCTATTTATTTTTCTCCACATATCAATTAGATCTAATTTTCTAGGACTTCATTCACCTCTCTTACCTCTTTCTTATTTATTTTTCGGTTTGATTTATCTAGATCTGACAGAGGAATATTTAGATCTCCCACTAGTATGGTTTTACTATCTATTTCCTTCTTGAGCTCTGCCAGTTTCTCCTTTATGAATTTGGGTGCTATGCCACTTGGCGCATACATATTGTGCAGTGTTATTTCCTCATTGTTTATACTGCCTTTAATCAGGATGTAATGACCTTCCCTGTCTTTTTTAATCATATCTATTTTTACTTTGGCTTTGTCAGAAATCATAATAGCCACTCCTGCCTTCTTTTTCTCATTTAACGCCCAAAAGATTTTGCTCAAACCCTGAACCTTAAACTTGTGTATGTTTACCCGCCTCATATGTGTTTCTTGTAGACAACATATGGTGGGATTTTGGTTTTAATCCACTCTACTCTTTGCTTCTGTTTTATGAGTGAGTTCATCCCATTCACATTCAGAGTTATAATCATCAGTTGTGCATTTGCTGACATTTTCAAATCCTCCCCCATTCCTACCCCCTTTTTCCTTATACTTTTTTCCTTCTAAACCAGTGGTTTGCTATTGAGCCGCTATCCCTTATCCCCTCCCTTGATTAACTTCCCTTTCTATCCCCTCCCTTATTTTTCCCCCTCTTTTTGTTTTTAAAGGCCTTATGAATTCCCTCCCCCCTTCTCCCCTCCCTTTTTTTGTCCTCCCCACTCCCCTGCTCCCCTTGGTTTATCCCTTCTAACTTTCTCAGAAGGGTTAGATAAGAGTTTTATGTCCCAATGGATAGTATAGCTACTCTTCCCTCTCCGGTTTGATTACACTAAGAGTAAGGTTTGATTATTACCTCTTAATGTTCTCTTCCTCTCCTTCTTATAATAGTATTTGTCCCCTCTCCCTCCCATGCCCTCTTTGTGTGTAATAGAATATTCTATTTTCTTATTCACTCAAGTTTCTTTTGGTGTCCCCTGCTATTTACCCCCTCTTTCCCATCGCCCATGCCATCTTAGATTATTTAGTGTTCCACCCTCACCCTGTGAATTATTCTTCTGATTACTATTATAGTGAATATTATAATAGTGAATAGAGTTCACTACAGAGAATTATACATTACATTTCTCTATATAGGAAGACATATAATTAGATCTCACTGAGGGCCTTAAAAAGGCAAATTTAAAAATTATAAGTTTTCTTTCTTTCCTCTCTGTATCTTATTTACCTTTTCAGGTTTCTCTCGATTTTTGTGGTTCGATATCAAACTTTCCATTTAGCCCTGGTCTTTTCTGTGCAAATACCTGGAATTCTTCAATTTTGTTGAATGCCCATACTTTCCCCTGGAAATATATAGTCAATTTTGATGGGCAGTTGATCAGTGGTTGCAGGCCCAGCTCTCTTGCCTTTCTGAATATCGTATTCCAAGCGTTGCGATCTTTTAGCGTGGAGGCTGCCAGATCCTGTGTGATCCTGATTGGTGCTCCTTGATATTTGAATTGTCTCTTTCTGGCTTCTTGTAAGATTTTTTCTTTTGCTTGAAAGCTTTTGAATTTGGCAATAATATTTCTAACCGTTTTCTTCTCTGGATCGAATGTAGTGGGTGTTCTATGAATCCTTTCAATGTCTATATTGCCCTCTTGTTGTAGGACTTCAGGGCAATTTTGCTGAATTATTTCTGTTAGTACGGAGTCCAGGTTTCTATTAATTTCTGGTTTTTCTGGAAGACCAATTATTCTCAAATTGTCTCTTCTATACTGGTTTTCTTGGTCTGTCACTCTCTCAGTGAGATATTTCATGTTTCCTTCTATTTTTTCAGCCTTTTGACTTTGTTTTATTTGTTCTTGTTGTCTTGAGAGATCATTAGCTTCTTCTTGCTCAATTCTAGCCTTTAGGGATTGATTTTGGGCTCTAATCTTTCGGTTTTCGGCCATAATCTTCTGGTTTTCGGCCATAATATTCTGGTTTTTAGCCATAATCTTCTGGTATTCCTTTTCAATCTGGTCATTTCTGGTGTTCAGTTGCAAGATTCTACCTTTTAAACAGTTATTTTCTTGCCAGATCTCTTCCATTTTCCTCAAAATCTCAGTTTTGAACTCTTCCATAGCTTGTGAGGAGTTTTCCTTATTTGAGGAGGGTCCGAATGCTTGTTTGTTCTCCTCCTCTGTTTGCTCGGGTGTCTGGATTTTCTCTGTGTAAAAGTTGTCGAGTGTTAAATGCTTCTTTTTCTTGTTGTTATTCTTTCTCTTCTGAGCTTCCTGAGACTGGGTAGTAATCATTAGCCCAGCAGCTTCTCAGGTTTATCCTCGCACTCAGTGTCTGTCTGCGGTCTATTGGCTCCTGAGGTCTGAGTTCTGGTTTTTTCCAAGGTCAAGCCCCCTGGTGGACCCCCTTCCTTGATCCTCTGCAGGAGGTTCCTTTACAAGTCTCAGGGTGCTGCTTCCACAGTCGTATACCCGTCCACGCTGGTTCCCCACTCAGGTTTTCAGAGCTTTAGCTGGTGGCTGTGTCTGCCTCCACCCACGCCTCCGCCCGTGCCTGTGCTCTCAGCCCACTCTCTGCCCCCTGCGACCACTCTCTGCTCCCATGCTCAGATTTCGCGTGCTTTCTTTGGCTTATTGTGGTTCTAAATCTTGCTGCTCTCAGGAACAGGCCCCGAAGCTGCCAATGACTCGATGGGTGCCCCAAACTTGCTCTATTTCTTTTTAGCTGGCTTTGGCGCTATAGATGTTGTATGTGGAGGTGTTGGGGGTGGGGTGGTTGCTCAGCCCACGATTTAGTGAGAGCTGTTTCACCCCTTTATAGCATGGAAATGCCTCAATTCCACGTACCTTCCACGCTGTGCCCTGTTGTGGGGTTCCTCTGGACTTGTTTTTATGTCCCCTTGAGGAGTTTTGTGTGTTTCAGTCAGGAGAGGTTAAGGGCTGCTTCTTACTCTGCCGCCTTCTTAACCTGGAACTCCAAAACATTTAATTTTTGCACAAGCATAACTATGGCAGCTAGAATTAGAATAGAAGCAAGTAACTGGGTGGAAATAATCCTTGTATTTATTTTTTCTGATAAAAATATGCATTGCCGAGATATACTAAAAAATGATTAAACTGTTTAATTAGAACCATTCTCAATTTAGGAGTAAGAAAATATATTTATCTGAGGAAGAAATGTAAGCTTATCAATATTTTGGAAAAAAATTCTAATTTAGAACAAATCCACTTTTCAAGCACCAAATTTCCTACAGTCAGATCCCCATTTTCTTTCCAGAAACACCTCTCTTAATGTACTCAAAGGACCATCCAACAGTTCAACTCCTCCCCACCATGAAAGTAAGTTCTTCTCATTTCTTTTTTCCAGTACTTTCACTTTCCTCTCAACTCCCCTGTAGAGTCTCTTTCTGAGACTACAGAAGTCAACTTGTCCTCATCCATTAAATCTTATACTCCCTTTTATTTCTTTGCTCCATTCACTTTTTCATATACAAGTTGTAATGTAGCCCTCACCCAAAATAAACAAACAAACAGACACAACACAATTACTCATCTATATACAGAATGTCACCAATACTGGCTATAATTCTGTTTGCCTCATCTATGTTCCCATTACTAGATTTGAGCCTTCAGTTCTTACTCTGTATATATTTTATCAGAAATCTCTTACTGATATCTCTACTTCACTCCATTGCTATCTTTGCTTTATCTGCTAACTTTACTCACTCCTCTATTTCTGCCTTTTGGGGTGTTTCAGACACAAATAATTTCTTCAGTTCTGGTTTAGTTTTTTTTTTATTCATTAAAAATAATTTTTAAATCTCTTCCTCTGTTCAGACTCAATTCTAACCATTAATAAGGCAAGCAATATGACACCACTTAGTTATGGGAGATGATTTTAAATATATTTGCATATACCCATGTTGAAAAAAATCAAGACAAATAAAGTGAAAAAATATAATTTAATGTGTACTCAGAGTTAATCCTTACTATATCTAGAGGTGGATAGTATTTTTTTTCATTGTGGATCCATTGGCATTGTCTTGGATCACTGCATTGATTAAATAATTAAGTGTTTGATAAATAAGCATCATTCAATCTATCCATCCATCCATTGCTGTTACTGTATACAATATTCTCTTGCTTCTATATATTTCACTTTGCAACAACTCACATAAACCTTCCCAGATTTTTCTGAATCAATCATGCTCATAATTTCTTATAGCACATTAGTATTCTATTACAATCAGATACCACAACTTATTCAGTTATTCCATAAGAGATAGAAATCCACTCAATTTCCCACTATTTTCCTTTAAAAAAGAGATGCTGTCAATATTTTAATGAATATAGGAAATTTCTCATTTTATTTTAGATTTTTTGGGGTTACAGTTCTAGTATTGGTATTGTTGGGAGTAACGGTATGCATAATTTTAAATTTTTTTTCAGCTTAGTAGCTAATTGTTCTCCTGAATGATGGGACATCTTCACATTTCCACCAATGATGCATTAGTGACACTATTATTTCCACATACATTTCAGCACATGTCATTTTTCTTCTCTGTCATTTTAGTAAATCATCTGTGTGTGAGATCCCGTATTAGAGTTGTTTTAATTTGAAATTGTATAATTATTAGTCATTTGGAGTGTCTTTTTCATGATTATTGAGAGCTTTGATTTATTTTTCTGAAAACTGTTTATATCATTTGAGCATTTATCAGTTGGCAAATGGTTATGATTCAAGGGTATGGATAGTTGAAGAATAAGAACTTATCAAAGAAAAAATTATGGTATAATTTTCCCAAGATTCCTGCTTTTATTCAAATTTTGGCCACATTGGTTTGGTTGTGCACAATTGGTTTATGACATCACATTTTACAATTACAACTCTTTGAACATATTTTGATACGTAGTTTGAAATGTTACTGTGTACTTCATTTCTTCCAAATTTCTTCCTAGGTTTTTTTCCAGAAAGTTTGTCAAATAGTGATTTCTTGTCCCCAAAATTTGGAATTTTGATCATATGGAACTGTGTATAGAGAATTTGCTCCTCCCCCCGCAGCTTGTTCCCATTTTACATGAATGCTCCAAACAGGTCACAGGTTAAGAGCCATAAGGACATGACCCAGAACTAAAGGGTACAGATCTGGGGTTCAAGAGAAAAGGATAAAAGTTATGGGGTGAGACACACCCAAGTTCTCTACTTCCTTGAATGCAGCAGGGGAGATGGACAGAGAATTGTGGGGGATGTAATAAGGGGATTTTGTAGGATGTATTATGGGAATCTTCAGGATGTAATATGAGGCTGAAGGTAGGGGTAATAACTGGTAGGAACAGAGAATAAGGCAAGGCAAGGGACCCAAGGCTGGAGGTAATCAAGGGAATAGACTAGGTAAACAGCAGCAGTGAAATACAGACTGAAACTCAGGTTGAAGACAAACACTGAAGGGAAATAGACTGATCCCTTCAAGTAAAAGGACACATTACAGAGTCAAGTTAGAGTCAGACAAGACAGCTGGAAACTGACTTCAGGCTTTAGTCATTTTCACAGGAAGGGACTAGTATTGAAGTTACACTTCCTCCAAAATGGATACCCTCAGCTTCCCTCAAACTCCAGAGAGTATGTTTTTTCCTCTCTCTCTTCCTCCCTCTCTTGTTAATTAACTAATGAAGTAGCCAGAAGGTCTTGTTTAAACACAAATGGGGTTTATTGTCTTCTAGGATAGATTGGCAGGGTAGAGGATTAACGTAACCCTAACAGCCACTTAGAGAAACCTCAGGTGGGGGAAGGGAAGCAGGAATGTGAGACTGAGAAAGGACCTGCCTTAACTCAGCTCTCAAGGTGGTTTGTAATCAATGAGGTTAGGAATACAAAAACTCAATAGATAATTTGTTGCAAGGGTAAGACTAAACTATCACAGATTTGAACTAACTCTCAGATCCACTCTCCTTTTCACTCTTCTCAGACATTCAGGTAGGGAAAATGAAGGTAGAATAAGGTAGGGTAGGGAGATTCAAAGGATTTAGCTAAATTAACAAATCTCAAAAGAAACTGCAAGTATAGGCCAGGTTTCAATCTAAAGAAGGAGCTCAGCTGGATCCTGGAGTTCCCTGCACAAGTTCCCAGGACCAACTGAACTTCCCAGGATTCTAAACTCCCCTTAACTGACAGAAGTATGCCCGCCTCTCTGTACCACAGGGATGATCTACACTTGGTCAGATTCAAGTGGTCAGACTTAAGAGTAGAAAAGAGACTTTTATTAAAATTGTATTTACTTAAATCTATGCCTATCTGCTTTCTCTATTTCTAGTGGTTATTAATATCCTATGGAAATAAATATCTGGAGTTTTTAATATAAATCTAACAGACTACTAGATTGTTAGGATCATTTACTATTGTACATTGTGTACATAAACATTTCCACTGACGAAACACTACTTTTTAGCCAGTACCAGTTTGTTTTGATTGCAACTTTTTAATAGAATTTGAAATCTAAGACCATAAGGCTGCCTTCCTTCACATTTTTTAATTGATTAGTTTGATATTTGATTTCTGGTTCCTACGGTGATGTTTCATTATTTTTTCTAACAAGATAAATTTTTTTAGTTCTATTAAATAACTTTGTTGGTTTGATTAGTATGATACTGAATAAATACATTAATTTATGTTGAATTGTTATTTTTATTACATCAGTTTAACCTACTGTAAAGAGTGAATCAGACTATCTTCATCTATCAATCAGCAATTTTTAAATTAATCAATAAAAAACTTAAACACCCCTACTTAACGTTAAGTAAGGTTGTTCCCAAGTCACTTACTAAAAGTGGGTGACAACACCAGAGACCATAGCCCTATCTTTGGGCAATACTAGGCAAATTTAAAGACTGAAATTGGTTCCCATAAAGTGGAGAAAGGGACATGGAAAAGGACTATAAAAAGTCCTAAACTTCCTGTCCAACTCTTTGACTTGAATCTTTGACTTGGAGCTTTGGCTAAGGACTTACCTCTTGGAGGTGGCTTTGAACTTGGAATTTGGCTTTGACTTGACTTCAACTTTGAAGGAACTATTGTCTCTGAGCTTGCTCCAGAGGTTAAGACTCCAGATTTTTATTTGTAACAATCTTCATTTGTTTAAAATTTTGTTTTATAATTATGTTTACATGTAGTCAAAACTTGGTACCCAACAATTCTAGAACTCATTAAATTTGGTATTCAATATGTTTTTATGAGAAATAATTGTTGTATTTGACTTTTGCTTCGCACTTAACACCCTAGCTGGAATTTGTTGATGTCAGGATCTCGGGAAGGCCATGCCAACTCCTGCCAAAACAAAGGATCATGTGTTATTTAAAGAGCATAAAAAAGAGCTTAACACTGAGGAGCTATAGGACCTTCAAAGGGAGCAGCAAACACAGGTTATCAGGGGAATTTAAATCAGGGAAAATAAATGTAAATAAATTAAATCAAAGGAGGAGGCATTGGAGGATGTTCTCACTTCATTAATGAAAGAAATGTGTGCAAAATGGATGGAAGTACAAAACTTTGTTAAAAAATCTCACTTTTATAAAGCTTTAACAAGAAGAATTGTAAATTTGTTAAATGATCAAACCATTTTCCACATTAGAGGAATTTTGAAATACAGATAAAAGCAAACATCATTGCATTAATTTCTTGTGAAGCTCATACCTGGTGATTCTCAAACAAGATTCAGTGGAGATAAGGGTCAGAAAAGAAAGAGAGAACTCCAAAAGGACAGTTACCTTCAGATATGATGGAAGGAGACATTTAGCCAATAACATTCCTCCTCCCCACCTAACCTTTTTTTTAAAAAAATTTATCTATTTTTATATTTTTAATGTATTTTTAGTAAAATAAAACTCCACTAATGCATATAATGCTTTATTAAATCTGAGTATTCTAGTCATCTAGAAAAGATTAATTGAATTTATATTATTCCTTATGGGAAAAAATTCATTTTGTACTTGATGATTTTGTACTTGTCCTGCCTTCTGGAACAAATTAATGAGTACCAAGATACCATTCTACTTGCTAGAAATAAACAAACAAACAAACAAAAAACCAAAATAAATAATATGGAAATAGGTTTTAAACAATGATACATGTAAAACCCAGTGGAATTGCTCATTGGCACCAGGAGCGGGGGAAGAAAGAGGGCAGGGAAAGAACATGAATCATGTAACCATGGAAAAATATTCTAAATAAATAAATGCTTAAATGTAAAAGTAGAATAAAATATGATATATCTCATTAAAAAAAAACAATTGACCTACAAAAGGAACCTAGGTGGGATAATTTAAGAATTATTGAACTATGAGAAAACTATATTAAAAAAAGCCTAATTATCATATTTTATCACCTGGTATTTTAGTACCAATGAGTAATATGGAAATGGAAAGAAACCACCAATCACAACCTGATGTAGTTTCCAAAATAAAAACTCACAGGAATATTATAGTCAAATTTCAGAACTCTCAGGTCAAGGACAAAATATCACAAGCATTCAGGAAAAAAGAAATCACATTGAGTCACAATCAAGATAACAAAAGAATTCTGGAGGGAAAAGTAGCTAGCATTACAGCCAAGAATAACCCACTCTGAAAAACTGAATATAATTCTTCTGGGAAAATTTTGATATTTAATCAGATAGAGGATTTTCAAGCATTCCTGATGAAAAGATTAGAGCTCAACAGAAAATTTTGTTTTCAAATATAAGACTCAAGAGAAGCAGAAAAATGTTAAACAGGAAAGCAAAATTATAAGTGATTCTAAAAATTTAAACCATTTACATTTTTATATGGGAAAATGGTACTTCTAATTCGTAAGAACTTTATTATTATTAGGGCAGTAAGATTTTTTTTAAACCCTTGAACTTCGGTGTATTGTCTCATAGGTGGAAGATTGGTAAGAGTGGGCAATGGGGGTCAAGTGACTTGCCCAGGATCACACAGCTGGGAAGGGGCTGAGGTGGGGTTTGAACCTAGTACCTCCCATCTCTAGGCCTGACTCTCACTCCACTGAGCTACCCAGCTGCCCCGCAGTAAGGTTTTAAAATGGATATAGCATATACATTTCGGTTGAGTATAAAAATCCATCTTGCTCTACAGAGAAGTAGGACTACAGAGTATTATTAGAAGGACAAAATAGAAGAGAAGGCTTCTGGGGAAGGCATTGGTCAAAAGCAAAATAGATTTTTGAGGTAGGATTAGGTAAAAGAAGACAGAGAGAAAGAGAAAGAGAAAGAGAAAGAGAAAGAGAGAGAGAGACAGAGAGAGAGAGAGAGAGACAGAGACAGAGAGAGAGAGAGAGAGGAAATAATTTGGCCAATTATATACTAACAAATTTGATAACCTAATTTATATAGAAAAATACTTGTCAAAATATAAACTGACCAGATTAAAAGAAAAGGAAATTAAATATTTAAGCAACCCTATCTTAGAAAAAGAAATTGAAAAAGCCTCTATGAGCTTCCCAAGAAAAATCCTCAGGCCAGATAGATTCATAAATGAATTCTATCAAACATTTAAGGTACAATTAATTGTGGGGTCATGTAAATTATTTGAAAAATAATTTTATTTTTAATAAATTAAAATAATTTATTAGGCAAAAAATTGTTTAATCACTAATTTGTTTAATCACACAAATATGGTGCTATTATCTAAACTAGGAATAGCAAAAACAGAGAAAGAAAACTGAATATTAAGTTCCCTAGTAAATACTGATGGAAAATTTTAAAATAAAATACCATCAATGATATTAAAGTAATGTACAACCAAGATCATTTACCACGATCAGGTGTAACTTACACTAGTAATAAAGTTCTGGGTCACTATTAGGAAAATTGGCATCATATCAATGATAATATATCCATATTAATAAGAAAACCAATAAAAGTCATATTATTATCTCAATTGATTAACAAAAATCTGTTAAGAAAAATAGCACTTATTCCTTTTAAAAACATTAAAAAAACATAGGCATAAATTGAGATTTCCTTTTAAATTTCCTTAAAATGCTGTCTAACTTAATCCATTAGCAAGCTTTACCTGTAATGGAAATGAGTTATAAGGTCAGGGTGAAGCAAGAATGCCCATTATCAACAATATTATTGAATATCATACTAAAATGGTAGCTACGGCAATAAGAGAATATAAAGAAATTTAAAGTAGAACAGGCAATGAGAATAACAAACTATCACTTTTGCATTTATTATGATGGTGTACTTAGAGGATTCTAGGGAATCAAATTAAAAATTTGTTGAAAGAATTAACAATTTCAGCAGGATACAAAATAAACATGTAAATCATTAGCATATCTATACATTACCAAGAAATCTCAGTATGATGACATGAATGAGAAATAAAATTCAAGTTGCCAAGAAAAATCCAGGAATTATATGAACACAATTACGAAACACTTCATACAAATAAAAGATCTCAACAACTAAAGAAACATAATAAAAATGGCAATTCTACCTAAATTAATTTACTTACTAAGAGTCATTCCAATCAAACTACCAACAATTATTTTATAGAACTAGAAAAAATACTGATAAAATCTGAAAGAAGAGGTCAAAAATAACAAGGGGAATTATTTTTAAAAATGTGAAGGAAAATGGCCTAGGAGGTACCAGGTGCCAATGCTATTACAAAGTGATGATAATCAAAACAATCTGGTACTTACTAAGATATAGAGTGATGGATCAGTGGATTGATTATCATGTACAAAATAGGCTGTAGCAAATGAACATAGTAGTCGATTTTTTGACAAATACTTTGATCCAAACTGAGTATTTGACAAAACTTGCTGGGGAAATTGGAAAGCAGTTTTGTAGAAAACATTTATTTACCAACATCTCCCAGTATATACCTAGATAAGGTCAAAATGTGAACATTAATTAGATATAATTGGTGATATAAGCAAACTAGTGGAAAATGGAATATTTTTAAATGTAATGTTGGGCCTAAAAATCAGCCTGACAGACTGACCGAAATATTTCTACTCTGTTCAGTAAGATGTCTCCTGACCCCCTGATCCTGACACCCCCTTGATGGATGATTACCAGATGCTTCCTGACCCCCTGACCCTAACATTCCCCCTTGATGATGTCTGAACATGAATATTCCCAGACCCCTTTGTCCAGAAACCCTATAAAAACCCAAGCTTGGCTAAGAAAACCAAAGAGTCAGTCAGGCAAGCCTCTCTGCCTACTGATCCTAGCATCATTGCTAGCCAATAAAGAAGCCTCTTCTTGTGTATTGCATTGTCAGTGTGATTTCTCTGGCCATGACTGAATCTGGGCCGGATATTAAAATTTGGGTCCAAAAATAATATCTATTAATAAGGGAAAAATTAATCAGCAAACAAAATTTAGAGAATTGTGGGTTATAAAATGGATAGTGCTAGTTACATGAAATTAAAAAGAGTTTTGATGTTTTATTTTACATGATGAACATGGAAATATATATTATATCACATATATTACCTGTGGAAATTTCATATCAATCTATCCCTATTTTTGGTCTCCAAAACAACCTTTTGATCTTACAGCAAAAATATCTTCTGCCTGAACCTCTGAACCTTATCTCTCTGAGTCCATCGGTGAAAAGATTATTTTATGAAAATATAAATTGATCTTTTTGTCTGTCAACAAGTCTGCAAGAAACTCCCTTCTTGACCTTTGTTACTGACTGAATCATAAACCCTCAAACAACCCTTGATGACCTAAGGCAGGATTAGGAGATAACAATCAAGTGTTAAATACACTTTTTGTTTTCTTAAATTTCTCCTTTGGCATCTAGACTACTCCCAGGTACCCTAGTCTTTGTCTATTTTTTCTATACCTCTTCCAATCACTTTAGACTAGTGCTGATTCCAAGTGAGTGATGAGGCATAATTCCCCCTCTTTCTTCTAATCTATGTAAGCACACTGCCTTCTGTAGTTCAGTGGAAGTCTCAAGACCGAGCTGTGTTATTTCCAGATTAATCTTTCTACCTAGATTAAAAACTATTATTATGACTATTTTGGTCGTTAAGTATTTTTTTCAAGTTGATATATTTGGGAACTCATCCCCTGCTGAGCTGCCCACTGGAGTGATCCTCGTATGTGTGGCCAGAAGGAAATTATTGTGTTCCAATCCAGATGAAACTCTGCAGATCAGTTTAGGTGAGTAAATTCAGGAAATATGCAAAAAAAAACCAACAAAAACATTTATTTGTAGTTCTTGTTGAATCTTTTATCAGAGGTTTGGTGAATATGAACTGGCAATTTGGTTAAATTCCAACAAGCCATCTCATCACTGCTGGGTATATATTTCTTTAGCTTATGGACTAGGAGGCTGGCAAAGATGCTGTGTCAACCTTAGCAAATATAGACATTCTGACAGGCCCTTTGATTTCAAAAAGCAGATGTCAGGAGAAATGTTTTATGTTTTTGTTTGAGTTGTCACTTTCTGTGGCAAGCATGTAATATTTGTGTTTGTATTATCTAATGAGAAGTAGGAGAGGGGATGGTATGGTACATATGAGAGATGGAAATAGCAGTGAGCAAGAATCAGTTCAAATGGCTGGCTCAAGCTTTGAAAGGAAGTTGTTCTGGAGTGCTGGAGTCTAGGTTAAAGTAAACTCCAACACTAAAATTCTCAAATTATGTTTAATCTAAGTCTGGCTAAATTCTTTAAATCAATTAAAATGGAGGAAAGTTCCTCATATTATGAAATGGTATTATTTTTTGTTGATAATGGTGGGTTTAAAGGGAAAAAAACTTCTTGTAGAAGCTTAAGAACTTAATTTCTGGGATTTCTCTACATCATATTTCTCTATAACAACTTTAAATGTTTGCTGTTTAAATATTAATCACTTATCTTTGAAATTATACCATTAATTCCTGTAATAATTAAAACTGGTTTTGGTCAAATTAAGTTATGAAAGTTGTTGTGATCTTCATTTATAAAAATTAAATCTTAAGTCATGAGACTGTTAGTAGCTTTAGGAGCTTTATTCAGCAAAGTAGAGATAGTAAAGTGGGAAATATAGGAAGGAGATAGAAAATATTACTAGTTAAATTCCCTAATTTTAGATCCAAGTGACCCAAGAACCCAACTTTTCAGACAAAAAATTTTGTAAAATTACAAAATGTAAAATAAATAATTTTGATTATATTAAATTAAAAAGGTTTTGTACGGGTTACAGTTTAAGATGGTGGCAGAGTAAGAAGCAGCTCTAAACCTCTCCTGACCAAAACACACAAAACTCCTCAAGGGGACATAAAAACAAGTCCAGACGAACAGAGGAACCCCACAACAGGGCACAGCGTGGAAGGTACATGGAATCGAGGCATCTTCACTAAATTGCGGGCTGAGCAACCACCCCACACCCACCCCCTCCACACACAACACCTATAGCGCCTAGGCCAGCTAGGAAGAGGCGGAGCAAGTTTGGGGCACCCATTGAGTCATTGGCGGCTCCGGGGCCTGTTCCTGAGAGTGGCAGGATTTGGGACCCCAGGAAGCTAGCAAGCGCATGCAGAATTTGAGCTCGGGAGCAGGACGCCGGGAGCGGACGCAGGGTGCAGAGCGCATGGCTGAGAGCTCAGGCACAGGTGGAGGCGTGGGTGGATGCAGAAACAGCCACCAGCTAAAGCTCTGAAAACCTGAGTGGGGAACCAGTGCAGATGAGCATATGACTGTGGAAGCAGTGCCCTGAGACTTGTAAAGAAACCTCCTGCAGAGGATCAAGCAAGGGGGTCCACC
The DNA here is from genome assembly GCF_016433145.1 of Gracilinanus agilis. Lineage (NCBI taxonomy): Eukaryota > Metazoa > Chordata > Mammalia > Didelphimorphia > Didelphidae > Gracilinanus > Gracilinanus agilis. The sequence continues at coordinate 297,649,663 of NC_058133.1, read as the reverse complement.
AGGGGGCTTGACCTTGGAAAAAACCAGAACTCAGACCTCAGGAGCCAAAAGACCGCAGACAGACCCTGAGTGCAAGGATAAATGTGAGAAGCTGCTGGGCTAATGATGGCTACCCAGTCTCAGGAAGCTCAGAAGAGAAAGATTAACAACAAGAAAAAGAAGTCTTTAACACTGGACAACTTTTACACAGAGAAAATCCAGACAACTGAGCAAACAGAGGAGGAGAACAAACAAGCATCTGGACCCTCCTCAAATAAGGAAAACTCCTCACAAGCTATGGAAGAGTTCAAAACTGAGATTTTGAGGAAAATAGAAGAGATCTGGCAAGAAAATAACAGTTTAAAAGGTAGAATATTGCAATTGGAAAATGAGGCTCAGAAACCAAATGAACTGATAAGTAAATTGAACAACAGAAATGACCAGATTGAAAAGGAATACCAGAAGATTATAGCCAAAAACCAGAAGATTATAGCCGAAAACCGAAAGATTATAGCCGAAAACCAATCCCTAAAGGCTAGAATTGAGCAATTGGAAGCTAATGATCTCTCACGACAACAAGAACAAATAAAACAAAGTCAAAAGACTGAAAAAATAGAAGGAAACATGAAATATCTCAATGAGAGAGTGACAGACCAAGAAAACAGGTCTAGAAGAGACAATTTGAGAATAATTGGTCTTCCAGAAAAACCAGAAATTAATAGAAACCTGGACTCCGTACTAACAGAAATAATTCAGCAAAATTGCCCTGAAGTCCTACAACAAGAGGGCAATATAGACATTGAAAGGATTCATAGAACACCTGCAACATTCGATGCAGAAAAGAAAACACCCAGAAATATAAATGCCAAGTCCAAGAGTTTCCAAGCAAAAGAAAAAATCTTACAAGAAGCCAGAAAGAAACAATTCAAATATCAAGGATCACCAATGAGGATCACACAGGATCTGGGAGCCTCCACGCTAAAAGAAAGCAATGCTTGGAATATGATATTCAGAAAGGCAAGAGAGCTGGGCCTGCAACCACAGATCAACTACCCATCAAAATTGACTATATATTTCCAGGGGAAAGTATGGGCATTCAACAAAATTGAAGAATTCCAGGTATTTGCACAGAAAAGACCAGGGCTAAATGGAAAGTTTGATATCCAATCACAAAAATTGAGAGAAACATGAAAAGGTAAATAAGATACAGAGGGAAAAGAAAGAAAACTTATAATTTTTAAATTTCCCTTTTTAAGGGCCTCAGTGAGATCTAATTATATGTATTCCTATGTAGAGAAATGTTATGTATAATTCTCTATAGTGAACTCTATTCACTATTATAGTATTCACTATTATAGTAATCAGAAGAATAATTCACAGGGTGAGGGTGGAACACTAAATCTAAGATAGCATTGGGGATGGGAAAAAGAAGGTGAATAGCAGGGGACACCAAGAGAAACTTGAGTGAATAAGAAAATAGAATGTTCTATTACACACAAAGAGGGCATGGGAGGGAGAGGGGACAAATACTATTATAAGAAGGAGAGGAAGAGAGCATTAAGAGGTAATAATCAAACCTTACTCTTAGTGTTATCAACCCGGAGAGGGAAGAGTAGCTAAACTATCCATTGGGAAGTAAAACTCTTATCTAACCCTTCTGAGAAAGTTAGAAGGGATAAACCAAGGGGAGCAGGGGAGTGGAGAGGACAAAAAAAGGGAGGGGAGGAGGGGGAGGGAATTCATAAGGTTTTTAAAAACAAAAAGAGGGGGAAAAATAAGGGAGGGGGTAGAAAGGGAAGTTAATCAAGGCAGGGGATAAGGGATAGGGTTTTAATAGCAAACCACTGGTTTTAAAGGAAATAGTTTAAGGAGAAGAGGTAGGAATAGGGGAGGATTTGAAAATGTCAGCAAATGCACAACTGATGATTATAACTCTGAATGTGAATGGGATGAACTCACTCATAAAACAGAAGCAAAGAGTAGAGTGGATTAAAACCAAAATCCCACCATATGTTGTCTACAAGAAACACATATAAGGCGGGTAGACATACACAAGTTTAAGGTTCAGGGTTTGAGCAAAATCTTTTGGGCGTCAAATGAGAAAAAGAAGGCAGGAGTGGCTATTATGATTTCTGACAAAGCCAAAGTAAAAATAGATATGATTAAAAAAGACAGGGAAGGTCATTACATCCTGATTAAAGGCAGTATAAACAATGAGGAAATAACACTGCACAATATGTATGCGCCAAGTGGCATAGCACCCAAATTCATAAAGGAGAAACTGGCAGAGCTCAAGAAGGAAATAGATAGTAAAACCATACTAGTGGGAGATCTAAATATTCCTCTGTCAGATCTAGATAAATAAAACCGAAAAATAAATAAGAAAGAGGTAAGAGAGGTGAATGAAGTCCTAGAAAAATTAGATCTAATTGATATGTGGAGAAAAATAAATAGGGACAAAAAGGAATACACCTTCTTCTCAGCTGCACATGGCACATTCACAAAGATTGACCATGTTATAGGGCATAGAATCATTGCAAACAAATGCAAAAGAGCAGAAATAATAAATGTAACCTTCTCAGATCATAATGCAATAAAAATAATAATTAGTAAGGGCACCTGGACAGGAAAATCAAAAACTAATTGGAAATTAAATAATATGATTCTTCAAAACCAATTTGTCAAAGAAGGAATCATAGAAACAATCAACAATTTCATTGAAGAAAATGACAATGATGAGACATCCTACCAAAATCTGTGGGATGTGGCCAAGGCAGTAGGCAGGGGGAAATTTATATCCTTGAGTGCATATATTAACAAATTAAGGAGGGCCGAGATCAATGAATTGGGCACACAACTCAAAAAATTAGAAAGCGAGCAAATTAAAAATCCCCAGATGAAAACTAAATTAGAAATACTAAAAACCAAGGGAGAAACTATAAAATCGAAAGTAAAAGAACTATTGAATTAATAAATAAGACTAGAAGCTGGTACTTTGAAAAAACAGATAAAATAGACAAAGTACTGTTTAATCTAATAAAAAAAAGGAAAGAAGAAAACCAAATTGATAGTATCAAAGATGAAAAGGGAGACCTCACCTCTAATGAAGGGGAAATTAAGGTAATCATTAAAAACTGTTTTGCCCAATTATATGGCAATAAATATAACAATTTAGGAGATATGGACGAATATTTACAAAAATATAAACTGCCTAGATTAACAGCAGAAGAAATAGAATACCTAAATAATCACATATCAGAAAAAGAAATTGAACAAGCCATCAAAGAACTCCCTAAAAAAAATCGCCAGGGCCTGATGGATTCACAAGTGAATTCTATCAGACATTCAAAGAGCAACTAATCCCAATACTATACAAATTATTTGATATGATAAGCAAAGAAGGAGTCCTACCAAATTCCTTTTATGACACAAAGATTGTACTGATTCCAAAGCCAAGGAGATCAAAAACAGAGAAAGAAAACTACAGACCAATCTCCCTAATGAACATAGATGCAAAAATCTTAAATAGAATACTAGCAAAGAGACTCCAGCAAGTAATTAAGAAGATCATGCACCATGATCAGGTGGGATTTATACCAGGAATGCAAGGATGGTTCAACATTAGGAAAACCATCCACATAATTGACCATATCAACAGTCTAACAAACAAAAATCACATGATTATCTCAATAGATGCTGAAAAAGCCTTTGACAAAATACAGCATCCATTCCTATTGAAAACACTGAAAAGTATAGGAATAGAAGGACCTTTCCTAAAAATAATAAACAGTATATACCTAAAACCATCAACAAACATCATATGCAATGGGGATAAATAAGAAGCCTTCCCAATAAGATCAGGAGTGAAACAAGGATGCCCATTATCCCCTCTATTATTTAACATTGTACTAGAAATATTAGCAGTTGCAATTAGAGAAGAAAAAGAAATTGAAGGTATCAATATAGGCAAGGAGGAGACTAAGCTATCACTCTTTGCAGATGATATGATGGTCTACTTAAAAAATCCTAGAGAATCAACTAAGAAGCTTGTAGAAATAATCAACAACTTTAGCAAAGTTGCAGGATACAAAATAAATGCACATAAATCATCAGCATTTCTATACATTTCCAACACACTAGAGCAGGAAGAAGTAGAAAGAGAAACACCATTTAAAATCACCCTAGACAATATAAAATATTTAGGTATCTACCTACCAAAACAAACACAGCAATTATATGAAAACAACTACAAAACACTTTCCAAACAAATAAAAATGGATCTAAACAATTGGAAAGCCATTGATTGCTCATGGGTAGCACGAGCTAACATAATAAAAATGACAATTCTACCCAGATTAATTTACCTATTTAGCGCCATACCTATCAAGCTACCAAAAAACTTCTTTACTGAATTAGAAAAAACTATAACAAATTTCATTTGGAATAACAAAAGATCAAGAATATCAAGGGAAATAATGAAAAAAATGTGAAGGAAGGGGGCCTAGCAGTACCAGATATTAAACTATACTATAAAGCAGCAGTCATCAAAACAATATGGTTCTGGCTAAGAGATAGAGAGGAGGGTCAATGGAATAGACTTGGAATAAATGACATCAGCAAGACAGTGCATGATAAACCCAAAGAGCCCAACTTTTGGGACATGAATCCACTATTTGACAAACTGCTGGGAAATTTGGAAAACAATATGGGAGAGATTAGGTCTAGATCAACATCTCACACCCTACACCAAGATAAATTCAGAATGGGTGAACGACTTGAATATAAAGAGGGAAACTATAAACAAGTTAAGTGAACACAGAATAGTATACTTGTCAGATCTCTGGGAAAGGAAAGAGTTTAAAACCAAGCAAGAGTTAGAGAAAATTACGAAATGTAAATTAAATGGTTTTGATTATATTAAACTAAAAAGTTTCTGTACAAACAAAAACAATGTAGTCAAAATCAGAAGGGAAACAACAAATTGGGAAAAAATCTTTATAACGAAAAACTCTGACAGGGGTCCATTCACTCAAATATACAAGGAGTTAAAGCAATTGTATAAAAAATCAAGCCATTCCCCAATTGATAAATGGGCAAGAGACATGAATAGGCAATTTTCATGTAAAGAAATCAAAAGTATCAATAAGCACATGAGAAAGTGTTCCAAATCTCTAATAATTAGAGAAATGCAAATCAAAACAACCCTGAGGTATCACCTCACACCTAGCAGATTGGCTAAAATGAAAGAAGGGGAGAGTAATGAATGTTGGAAGGGATGTGGCAAAATTGGGACATTAATGCATTGCTGGTGGAGCTGTGAACTGATCCAGCCATTCTGGCTGGCAATTTGGAATCATGCTCAAAGGGCTATAAAAGAATGCCTGCCCTTTGATCCAGCCATACCATTGCTGGGTTTGTACCCCAAAGAGATCATAGATAAACAGACTTGTACGAAAATATTCATAGCTGCGCTTTTTGTGGTGGCAACAAATTGGAAAAGGAGGGTATGCCCTTCAATTGGGGAATGGCTGAACAAACTGTGGTATATGCGGGTGATGGAATACTATTGTGCTAAAAGGAATAATAAACTGGAGGAATTCCAGGCGAACTGGAGAGACCTCCAGGAACAGATGCAGAGCGAAAGGAGCAGAGCCAGAAGAACTCTGTACACAGAGACTGTGGTAAAATTGAATGTAATGGACCTCTGTACCAGAAGCAATACAATGACCCAGGACAATTCTGAGGGATTTATGGTAAAGATGCTACCCACATGCAGAGGAAGGACTGCAGGAGAGGAAATATATAAGAAAAGCAACTGCTTGAACGCATGGGTCGGGGTGGACATGATTGAGGGTGTGGACTCGAAACTACCACACCAATGCAACTACCAACAATTTGGAAATTGGTCTTGATCAAGGACACATGACAAAATTAGTGGAATTGCGCATCGGCCATGGGTGGGGGGAGTGCGGGGGTGGGTGAAGGGGAAAGGAGGAGCATGAATCATGTAACCATGTTAAAAATGAATATTAATAAATGTTAAAAAATAAAAATAAATAAAAAATAAAAAAAATTAAATGTTTTGAAATCAAAATTGTCGATTCTATCTTCTATGAGCTTATATATACTCTTCCTCTATCCACATATGTGAAAATTTAATTAATTATATATAACTCTAAAAACATTTCTTTGGATATCATCCTTTATGGCTGCATTCTGTATCAATTTCGAATTTATTTTTGTATATGCTATGAGTTATTAGTGTAAACCTAATTTCCATCAGACTGCTTTTCAGGATACCAAATAATGCATTGTTTGTTTAATAATGAGTTTTGGAAACTGGTGTGCTGTGAATTATTAAAAAAAGCCAACTATACAGATTATATGATAGTACATTAGAAAGTACTTCATGGAATCAATTAAAATTAATTGAAAAATAGGTTCATACAAATTAAAGAATATTAAATAAGCCACATACCTCATCAGCATGTCTTAATATTAGTAATAAAACTCCAGAAGGAAAAGAGAATGATAATTAAAGTAATACAGAATTTATAAAATACTTAGGAAACTATATGGTTGGACACACATATAAACCATGCATATAAATACCAATACAAAATATTTTAGAGGAGTAAATATGCACAAATAATCAGAGATATATTAATTTCTAATACATCTGCACAAGTGATAAATTTGTTTCTTCTTTTTCTAATCTCTCAATTTCAAATACCTATTTTATTGATTTAATTTCCATTTAGAACATTAGCAAATACTGACAATGATAATGGACATCCTTTGCTTTACTCTCCATCTTATTAGAAAGTCTTCTAGTTAATCACCAGTACCTACAAGGCTGACACTTGGTTTAAACAGAAATTTCTTACATAAAGGAACTATCTATTACAATGTATTTAAACTAGCATGAACATTTTTTCTTAACCTAAAGATTTTGTAGGGAGGGTACATTTAGTTTAAAAAGCATAAGATATATTTATGATAAAGTCAATTTTCTTTATATGTTTCCTAATATAGAACCAATCTTGAATTTATTAAGTTAAATTCAAATTGTTCCATAAATCATAATCTTTATGAGATGTTGCTCCAGTTTCCATTAAAATATTTTATTTTTTTAAATTGCTTCAACATTCCTTAAGGATATTTAGTCTAAAGGCCTTTTTTACCTTCATATTCACCCTGATCTGAGTATTAAGATCACATTTGTACCATAGAAAAAGATTTCTTAATATCCATTTTTTGGTTCTGTTTTTAATTTTTTGGTGCACATATTATTTGAATAAATTATCTTTTCAATGTTTAAATAGAAATTGAACATAAATCTACTTCATTTCGGTTTTCTCTTCTTTTCAGTTTATTTATCACTGATTGGATTTCTTTTGTTTTCATTGAGATAGTCTTATTTGATTTTTCTCCATCATACTCTTGTATTATATTCTGGTTTACTTTTCCAAACACTCAATTGATCTGGTTGTCTATATTATTTGTATATAATTTCAAACATAGTTTCTAATAATTCCCTTTATTAATAATTTGGTAATGATTTTTAAAATAGACATTTAGTTTTCTTTTTAAAAAGGCAAATACCTAAGGATCCATCTATTTTGTTTTCCCCAAAACGTCAGCTCTTATATTTATTTATTAATTTAATTTCCTCATATTAGTACTGTTAGGTTAAGAATTTAAATTAGCTAATTAACCTAGTTAGAAGTAAGGATTTAGTCTAGAGAAAGAGTTTTAAATTTTTCCTTTGCTCCTTTAAGCAAAGAAGGAAGGAATGATCTGTTGGTGACTTTAAGAGAATTGCATGAAAGGAAAGACAATTGGAGAACTGGTCACTCTATGGAGCTTCCTCACTGGGAGTAGGTGTCTAGAGAGTTGGTTCTGATAGATCTGTTAAGAATTAATTTTGGAGAAGGTAAGAACCATCTTTCTCCATCTAAAGAAGATTGGGTGAAGTGACTGCTTTTTCTCTGTGGGAGTTGAAAGGGAGTCTGCACTGTTTCCTCTTGCTTGGGCAGTGTCAGTTCCAGGCACCCTGCTGTGAGAAGAAAACCAATCCTAACTGTCATTAGATTACAATTAGTTTGAGGCATCTGGTAAAATCTAAAAGATAATTTAAGGAGAATTATATTAATTTAAGATTACCTATTAAGATAGCTTTAGTTAGATAGATTAAATCTTTTGATAGTAAGAATAGATCAGAGTAGGTTCACTTTGATGAACAGGAAGAGATCCCTTGTGGGATAGTGGGGTTTGAGGTACAGTTAGAAATCTTTGTGTGAGATTTAATATATATTTCTTTATTCCTATATCCTTTTCCTGTTCCTCTTTCTCCTCATAGAGGATATGTATTTCCCCAAAACGTCAGCTCTTATATTTATTTATTAATTTAATTTCCTCATATTAGTACTGTTAGGTTAAGAATTTAAATTAGCTAATTAACCTAGTTAGAAGTAAGGATTTAGTCTAGAGAAAAAGTAATAAATAACATTGGATTAAGCTATATCCAGCAAATTTATCAACTGCCTTTGACAAGAGCTCCTTGACAGCATTAGTCTATCAACATCAACTGGCCATCAATAGCAATATATCGAATAGATCAAATATATACATTACAGTACACTTTCTTGATACATACTACTCTTCTTCCCTCTTGTATATCCTGCAATTTTTTCAGTAAATTTAATTAATCCAGAGCCATGTTCAGATCATGCATTTCATCCCATCAAAACGTAATGATTTATCCATATGTGATTAAATTTCCCCCTTTGGACTTGGATATATTGTTCCCCTTGCTTGTTGATGTTCATTTGACCATGGGAGAATAGATAAATATATAATTTAAAAGATCTCAGATTCATGATTTACAAAAGATTTTCTTTTCCCAGGACAATTCATTATGCTGGGTCCAAAAAATTGGTCCTTAACTATTGAGAAAGCAAATTCAACTCCATTTTAGGGGCTACTGTTTCACAGATATAATTGTTCATATTACTCCCAATATGTTCTGAACTTAGCATATTAGAATATAACTTCTTTATTAATATAATACTCATAAATACAGACTAATAAAATGATCCATTAACTATTGGGAGTTACATTCCAGAGCACTGGATTCAGCCCCACCCAGTTCCCTCATTTGGAGCAGATAAGGTCATGGATGATTGCCCTTGGCCTAGAGATGAATGGTTGTCTTTTTCACACTCTTATTAACCTATAGTCACTGAGTCAATAAGCACCCAGGATAGAGAACACAGCTATATGGTTGGTCACCTTTCATTCCATCAGCCTATAATTTGCCACAATAAGTGTAACTCTGGGATACAGAAATATATATATATATATATATATATATATAACCCATAACACAATGAAGCCTCAATAAGTGAACCACAACATACCAAGGGATGACTGTATGTTTTAACTACCAAAGTGTTCATTCACCTACCTGATTGTCCATTCAAAGTCTCATATCTTTTTTATATAGGTTGCTTTCTAGCCACATCTCTTCAATCTTATATTCATAACATATTTAAACTTGACTTTGTAACATTATCTGTATTTCTGCATTAAATTTAATCTTTTTTCCCTACCCAAACTTTATTGCCGGAAAAATCATTTATGTACAGTCAGATATAAAGATGTCTCTGAATGACTTCTGTGTAACTCAAGATTAGAAGATAAAAGTTGTCCCACAATGCCAGAGGTGCTGTGCTCAGGGAAGGATAAGAGAAGAGATTACAATTTGAAAGTAGAAATACTTCAACAGTCAACCCTATGTCTGCTCCAATTGAGGGACCTGGGAGGGGCTGATTCTAGTGGTTATCCAAACCTATACATCTCAGTGGATTAGCAGCCTGGAAACTTGTATTGAATGGAATAACAATTAACCTTGACAAATGGTTGTTTATAGTTCTCTTTCTACTCCCCAAGCCCATTTTACCCTGATTTGTTTCCTGCCCTTCATGTCTTCCAAAAGAATTTTCTCTCCCTGTTTTCCAATAACCTCCAACCCCACAATGGTAAGTGTTTAGGTTAAATATAGTTATAGGTTATTCTAGAACCTTATAACTAAAGTATACATTATCTGACTCATGAGGAAGAGGCCTTTTAAACTCTGACTTTTTGTCCCCACAGAATCCATTCATTCTCTTTCACAGGTACTTAGTAGGATAACCAGAGCTATATTCACATTGCTAACAGCTATGTGAATGATTCCAGAAACATAATACAATAGGAAGTTTGGGCATAGAGCCAAAGTTGAAAGAGGAAATGTCCAGCATTACAGTGCCCAAGGCATGTCTTTCTTTGTTAACCAGTCAGAAGAATCCTTACAGCTAAACAAATCTAGGGCAGTGATGGGAAAACAATGGCCTGCGGGCCAGATGTGGGGCCCCTGAAATGTTCTATCTGGGAGTGCAACATTATTCCTAATCTGTTGAATACAATGAGTAGGATATATACAATAAAACTTTGAAAGAGTTGCCTTACAAACAGTTGAGCATTTCCTTTCCTTTGGCCCCCTCTTTAAAAAGTTTGCCCATCACTGATCTAGGGGGTATGAGAACTAGGCCTGTAAAAAAACCAACTAAGACAGCAGATATCACTTAATTTTTTAACAATATAGATTTTGGATGGGGGATGTGGCCAGGTGGTTCAGTGGATTGAGAGTCAGGTCTTGCAGGAAGCTGTCAAAGCCTGTGACATTTAGCACAGCTCATCACCAGCTCAACACCATCACAGAAGGTATCAGCAGAAAGGTTGTTTCACTCAATTTCCCCTATGTTACTCTTTTCTCACTAACATACCCCTTTACTGAAATTATTGAAATCAGTATCCTTAGCCCCAGGGAAACACAGAAAAACAATACAGGCTAATAGCATAGCCCCACAGATCTCTCACAATCCCCCAAGTAAACCCTACATTTATGTTATAACACAGAAACTTCCACTGAAATCACTTCACAACAAACCAGCACATAGTGAGTTAACGATAAGGATTTGAAAACTCTAACTCAGATTCCCATACATTGGTGCTTGCAAAAAACAGGCCAGAATAATCTTTAAGTTTTCCCCCAATCCTCCCTGATTTGGTACAGTAAGCTAACATAAAAGAACAATGAATGAAGTATGGAAAAATTGTCTCCCATGAAAAAACCTATACTTTCTCACCACTGTGGCCCAAGAAATATGTCAAACACACCTAACAAATTGTCTCCAAATTTAAGATGAATGGTGGGAATGGAATTCATACCAACACTGATTTAATCTTGAGAAAAATGATATAAAGATTAAAATCAGCAGATGACACATCAGATGAGTCACTGCAAACCTACTGGGTCTCTGGCTTTTCTCACTCCATTCTTGCTCATTTGTCCTGCCCCCAAGATAACTAGACTGCTGTTATAGATTCCCGCAAGGTCTAGAGAGAGGAGGTCCTAGGTTCAAATCTAAACTCAGACGTATCCTAGTCGTACAACCCTGGTCAAGTCACTTAAGCCCCATTGTCTAGCTCTTATAGTTTTTCTGCCTTACAATCACAGTATTGATTTTAAGACAGAAGGTAAGGGTGCAGAACAAAAGAGATCATGTTTCTTTTATCCAAAACAATTTATTTTCAGCCCAAGGACACAGGTACATAGTTTCCAAATTAAGTTCACATTGATCCATTAGCAACTAAACTTGGGAATTAATTTCATCAGTTCTGAATTTTCCTAATTGTACCTTCATTTCTTAATCTTCTAAATTAGGATATAATAAAAATATATCAAATTTTTTTCTGAAATACAAATATATACTATATTTATTGTATTCCTTTGACCTAATTGTATAGCAACAATCACAAAGAGGGAAATAACAGTCTGGCATAATGTTCTCTATAAATACATACTAGTCTGTCCTTAGTGATCACCTCCTCCCTTGGCAAATCAGCGGAGATTATCCATTTAATAATTAATTTTATACATACGCCAAAAATCAAATGCAGGCTCCTTAAACTAAACTATGAATTCACCTTATTTTACTTTTTGAAATATCAAGTAACATTTTATATTTACATTTGTTCTGCACCTCTCCTGCATTGCTCTATTTTTTGAAGATCACATCTGCAAGTTATTTTAATTCCCTATAATGTATATTTATCTTGATATGATTAAGAGACCTCATCAAGGGCAGCTTGATACCATATTACCTTCTCCTTAATTTATTTATGATTCATCTTAGTGTTACCTATTTTTATTCGGTCTCATTCTAAAGATTATAGGATCTTGGAAATTTAGAGCAGGAAGGAAGGGATAGGTGAATTAAGAGATGGAATGCTTGAGGTCAAAGTGAAATTTACTCTCCTTCTACCAAAAGGATGGTAGCCTTCCTATAGCAGACAGAGGCAGTAAGACATGAAATTCTCAGTATCAGAAGAATGCCTCACTTCTCTTCTTATAATCAATCTACAACATCATGACCTTTTATTAAATGTTTATTATGCATCAGACACAGTATTATTCTGGTGATAGGTACAAAAACAAAAGTGCAATGTCCTTGCTTTTAAAGAGCTAACATTCTAATGTGGGAAACAATGTATACAATATACATGTAAATGATGGCAACAAAACATGAATCTGGAAGTAATCACATCAAGGAACTGAAGAGAGGAATTTTATGGGAACATGAAAATACACGCTTTGCTCTCCTATTGTAAATATAAGAGATAGAGTAGAGAGAAAGACTGATTTACGTAAGGTATAAATTATTTGAGAAAGGAGAGAATGACTTGAAAGCTTATGTATATTATCCAAAAGGATCTCAATTGAGTGAAACACTTAGATATTGTAAACCTCAAAAGAAGAAGATGCTAAGTGATATTTCCAAAATAACCTGGAAGTGACTTCTCCTACAATACCAAAAAGTTGTTGAGGAGAAAAACAATAGAACCAGTGTTAGTTATGGTGAAGAGCAATGTGGTATCTGAGGATAATCAGGTCTATGTAACAGCCAGAAGTTGAAAGGAGCATGAGAGAAAGAAATCTAAATGGATAGAAGCTACTTAATTATGGAAGACAAATTTGAGATCAAGGTTATTACTAAAAGTTAAAGACATTTCAGAAGGTGATTGTACAAAAAGGTACTACATTTTAAGGAGTGTTAATTTTCTGGGCAAAAGATGATTTGTCAGATTCAAATATCAGCAAAGGATTGCATAAATCAAGTCTTACTGTTAGCTTAAGTCAAATCAGAGTCCTGGGGAACACGACTAAAATCCTCCCCTATAACTGAATGCCTCTAAAATAATCCCCTTGTTCAGTCTTCAGTCTATCCTTAAATAATCCTTTCTGCCTGTAAACATTCACAAGTCTTTATTCTTTAAAAAAATTTAATAAGGGAATTGAGGCAAACAAGGTTAAATGACTTGCCTAGGATCACATTGGTAGTAAATGTCTAAGGTTGGATCTGAACTCATGGAGATGAGTCTTCATGATTTCAACCTCAGGGCTCAATCCAATGCATGACATTACACCTCTAATGGGAGGTATGAATTTTCAAAGAAGATTAGTACCTCTGATATGAAGGATTGCCAAGACCTTTTTAAGGCTGCTTAGTTACCTTTAGTATCCACCTGCCACCCAATTCTCACTTGTGACTCCAAGAAGATATAACATGTACAGTGATAGTACCTTGGTAAATCATCACAGCAAAATGGGTTAAACCTGGTTGAGGACAACCAACAAGTCTCAAACCAGTCAATGAGTTAGAGGAGTGCTTACTCTATCCATATGAAAATTTCTCCTATAGAATAGACAGATGAGAATAATATGTTCTAATGGCCATGAAGTCAGAGGAAGAAGACACTATGGAGCACTTAAGAGCATTGACAAAACTGAGGTTGGCTACATCCTAAGCCCACAAACAGTTATCTTGACTTTTGCCTTGCCACTGGACTTCAATGTTTGTGGAAGACAGAGTGAAGCTGATCAATTTGCAAAACTTGGGGGCAGCTGGGTAGCTCAGTGGATTAAGAGTCAGGCCTAGAGACAGGAGGTCCTAGGTTCAAATCCGGTCTCAGACATTTCCCAGCTGTGTGACCCTGGGCAAGTTACTTGACCCCCATTGCCCACCCTTACCACTCTTCCACCTATAAGCCAATACTCAGAAGTTAAGGGTTTAAAAAAAAAGAATTTGCAAAACTTCTTCTCCCTCATATCTATTTCATGTACAAGTCAAAACATCACCGTGTGTTGTTATTGATATTCTTCAAAAAATAAGGATGAACAGCAACAACACATTCCAAAAAAGAGTTTTCTGCTCTGTCTTCCTTTTTTTCTCTTCACTTTACATCTAGAATCATGAGTAGTTATAATGAACTTATGTTGCAGTATTTTATAAGACTTGGGGGTATGTAATAAAATTACCTTGATGTTAACTGCCTACATTTTCCCCTTTTATCAATTAATAAAATGTCTTCCATATTTTGGAGGCAAGATTGGGCAGTGGAAAGAGTGCTGAATTTGCTTTTTTTTTACTGGTTCAGATTCTTATTCTAGGACTTACTACTAAGTTATTGAATGTCTCTTTTTCAGTTTACTAAAAAAAAAGCAGGGTTTATATGATCTCAAAAGTCACTTTATACTCTAAATGGAAGATTCTATGATCTTTTTCATGCAATCAATTTTATGTATTTGGTGGTATCATTTAAGTTTTTCTAAGATCATCAAATTAGAGCCACATTGATGGATCCCAAATTAATAAAAAAAGTCCTTTGTTTCTTGGATATCATTTACAAAGCAATAATACTAAATTTTTTATTTTTATTAAGAATTGATTTTAAGAATTCAGGAAGAAATATGTTAATCTGAGTGAACACACTCTCCAAGGATACATATCCATCTTACTGCAAACTCTCTCTGATATAGTAGTCTCTCTTCATGAGTTACCATAGGGGAAAAAAATCTCATAACTATCCTTTTAGTGATGAGCTTCTCTATACTAACTAGACTAGGGTCACATAAAATGAACATAGTCCATCATTAATGCTGCATTTCAAACATTTTCAGCATGATAGGACACACTCAAGTTTCTTATTTGCTAACATAGATTCAAAGAACACACCTGCCTTTATGAGACACCAGAATAGGATTTTATTGGGGGGGATTAAATAATCAAGAATAAATATTGGCAGTAAAAAAAGCATAACATTCTGAAAAGAGATCAAGCTAAAGGGCCATCAAAATCTTATTTGAATTCCCACCTCAAATACATCTTGGCTATGCCAAACTGAACAAGTTAGTTAACCTTTCAATTGTGTGGTGAAAAATTATGACTACACTTTGAAGAATAGCCACCATAATTACTAAAGAATTCACTAAACACAAAAAAAAAATTACAGAAGTAGCCAAAAACAAAGTATTGATACAATAATAATGAATAAAAGCAAGAATAGTTCATCATGTTAATGGATAGAATTATAAACAAAACCTTAAGAAAGATGTTTGAATTTGCATAATTAATTCAAAATAGTTGTATTTTTATGGATACCATTATATGACACAAGTAAAAGATGGTGGATGACTAGGCCACATGCTTCAATGTTAATCTTGGGGTGTCAAGAGAAATAAGGAAAAACATCCAGCAGAGTGGGTTGAGTACTTTGATGACCTTGAAGGATGACCTCACATAGGTGAGAGTTTTATAAGATAAACAGACATAAATGAGTTCCTACCTGAATCACTTCAGGCAATCTTTGCAGAGTTCATAAATCCAACTAAAATACTTAGTTTGGGAATATTCATAGATCTAGGATATTTAACTTCTGAGACATGGAAGGGTATATGATCTACCTCCATAATGAACATTTAATTTTGCTTTATCTATCAAAAGTTATCTATGGTGACAAATTACTACAAAAAATACAAAAATAAATGAATATTTCCTCAATATCATTAGTAAATAAAGTTTTCATACATATACACAACTTCTAATTTAAATCATCCTGATCTTGAAACTATCACTTGAATTTAAGTGATCCTATGGAGAAAAGATTCAGGAAAGATTTAGAACTTAATTCAGTCTTAGGACATTGCCTCTTAAGAAACAACCTTTGAATAGCTTTCAGAATAGAATTTAGGACCAAAGGTTATTAAGCTTAGGCTGCTGCAGATTTAGACTAGAAGTACAGAAATTCAATTCTTGAATACATTAAAAAACACTCTCTGCATGTATAATTGTTAATAAGGAAGTGAAAATATTTATTTAAGAAATGGCTTTTGCCAATGTAGTAATGGGAATGAAAGTGATCTCCTGAATACAAAATTATTTATTCTAGATATCAATCCATTTGGATTAAGTGCTCTTGAATATCTTATAAAACTTTGTCATTCCTAAACATCTCTTACCTTTGCCTTGTGTTCAGTTGTCAATAGTAGATCTTGTTTGCCTTTTCCAGAGTGATACTTTTACCTACATTAATGAATGCTAAAAAAAATGAATCCAATATTCATCCTGAAATAGCATTGGATTTTCCCTGTTTTGTTTTTTTTTGGTAGTAGAGTTTGTGCTTTGATTCATTTTATTCAAAGATTTTCTGTCATGTAATGTTGATTTATTATTTAGATTTTTATCACTTTTTTCTAATCATTGATTTGGTTTAATTTGTTCTTTTGGTTTGCCTCTTAAGAAAGTTACACTTCTATTCATTTTGCTTTCCACAAACTGTCATCATAAGATTTGCTTCTTTTAAAGTGTATTTGCTTAAGTGAGCCTCAGAAATATTTTATAAAATAGCACATTGGCAACAATATTAGCTGAACCATATTTTATATTTAATGAAAGGATATATTAGTATTCATGAGAGGATGCTGTTACGTGGGGTCTATATTTCCAGCTGGCTGCCTCATAGAAACACACTTTCTTTTTATCAATGAAAAATTTCTCAGAAAAAGAATAGGTTGGAAAGGACCATGATAAGTCATTGAGATTATTATCCTGCCTTTAAGTAGAATCCACTGATAAGTACTTAATATTCAACGGGAAATCTACTATTTGATAATTGTTTTAATTATTTGTCTTCATGAATTGTTTTAGACTGTCATATTATTTACAAGTAAATACTTTCCAAGTGCAAATTCTCTTTGTTTGAACTCCAACAGACAGGATGCCGCACATAAAATAAGCTAATCACGTTAGAATTCATCATTGTATTGTCAACTCAGTTTTGGTTACTTTACACTTTCCCAGAACCCTCGACTTCCTCTTTCTTTCCTTTGATTGAAGGTGGAAATACTAAACTTCTCCTAATGTTTTCTTTTATGTGGAGCTGGGATTTGGACTTTTCCGGTAATTCCACACTTTCCATCTATAGTTCTATTAGTTTGAACTCTAAAGAACATGACAACCTACTCTGTTCCTCATTCTTTTTTCAGTTTCCTTCTCTGTGTTGTATCCCTTCATTAGATTGTAAGTTTCTTAAGAATAAGGGAAGTCTTACTCTTTTCTTATTATATCCCCATCCAATAGCATAGTGCCTGACAAATAGTAAAGTCTTAATCATTATTTATCATATTAAAATTATAAACACCACAAGAATGAGTAATTATTTTACCAGTTAAGGGTGCCAAATGACTTTATGTGAAATTATCATATTAAATTCTTTAAAAGATCTGGAAAATAGAGTTTCCTGATGCAGTTAAATGAATAACATGTAAAGCCAAATGTTTTACTTGCTCACAATTGACTGTTTGGATAAAATGCAGATATATTTGCTCCATCATTTCATTCATTCAATCAGAATCCTAAAACAAAGCAACTTTATACAAACAACTTATATACTTGGCAAACTGAAAATAATCTACCAAGTGAATGAATTAATATGACAGATCAGGAACAATAGATCCTAGAAAGGTAGAATTTCAGGTGAAATCTGAAGGAGGTCATGGAAGCCTGACGGGAGAAATCAGGAGGGTGAATATTCTAGGCAGTGGGCATATGAAGTAAAAATACTTGAAGTTGGTAATGTAATAAACAAGACGAAGGACTAAATATTTTCTCCAATCCTCTTCAAATTTTCAGACCTCCTCAAAACAGAAATTAGATGTTACAGGTAAAGGAACCTCAATTATGTCTATGATTTAAAACATTCAGAATTCAAAAGAAGGCAGAAAACAATCTCATCAACTGATGTATACATTTAGCTCACTCAGAACGCCTCCTACATACTCTACTCTGTTGTCAAGGATTGTACCATAAGGGCCCATATAAAACACAAACTCACATCCCATTCCTGCTTCCCTCTTTCTGATGATATAGAGATACTAATTCTAGGTTGTGGAACATATAGTCAATGTACCTCTGTAGCACACCAGTCTACAAAAGCTCACTGGAGCCACAGATGCAGGTCCATGGTGGCAACATTCGGTGGTATAAGATTGTGATCTCTTCAGAAGAGCCAAGAAGAGAGAGAAAGAGACAGAATATAAGTGTGGGTTTAAAATACAGATGAGCATCCAATCCATCTCTCCTCCACAAATGTCAGAGAGATTCAAATCACAAAATCCAAACATAGCATCAGTATGGCATAAGTAAGAGAACATAATCAAGGGCTATATAAATATTAGGTGAAATTAAAATGAGAATGCTGCTGTAACAAAATGCTGGGATTTCTGAAATACCGAAAAAGTAGTCCGCAGGAAAAGTTATATTTTTTCCTAAAAAGTATACATAAACAAAAGAGAAAATGAATTAACTAAATTACCATATAAAATTAGAAAAGAAGAAAATAAAATACATGTGCCTATGTAAATATTAATGATAACATATTCAAAATTAGAAAAGAATCAGATAAATTGGAAATAAAAATGGACAGAAACAATAAATAAAAATAAAAATTGATTTAAAATGGATGAACTCTTTCTCATCCAGTTTAAAAAGAAGTGATTAAAAATCAAATAAAATAGCAACTGAGCAATATGTAATCACAATATAGGTAGAAGAAATTTAAAATAATGATCAGAAAATATTATTAATAGTTATATGCTAGCAAACCTTAGAACACAAAAGATACAGAGAATACCTTAAATATGTATATATAGGGATAGATAGATAGCTATAGATAGTTATAAATATAGATACAATACACCAACTATTAGAAGAGCAAATAGATACCTTAAATTGCCCAATCTCATAAAAGAGAAACAAATCTATTTGTAAAGAAACTAAAAAATTAAAGAAAAAAATATATGGGTTCTGATTAAATCATAGGAAAATTCTATCAAACTTTTAAGGAATAGTTAATATCTACATTTCACAAATTATGGTCAAAATTAAGAAAGAAAGCATTCTACTTTCTTTATGGAACAAATATTCTTTCATGGGACAAATATTTTCTTAATAAATCATGGAAAGATAAACCATGGTGGGTGGGGGAGGACAAACTATAGGCCATATCATTAAATCTTAAAACAAAATTCTGTTAGATAGACTGTCACTATTTAACCAGTAAATCATTCATTATGATCAAGTAGGATTCATAACAGGTATAGAAAAAGTTCAACATTAGGAATATAATCAAGATAATTAAACATATTAATGACCAAAACCACATAATCAGCACAACAGAATAAGACAAAGCCTTCCAAAGCATGAAAAATTATTTTATATTAAAAGTATTAAAAGGTATAGGCATAGATGTAGCCTTTTTAATATCATAAAAAGCACAATCTAAAGCTAAAAATAAGCATTATATGGAACAAGGATACATTATAGTCTTTTTTAGGTTAATACAAAGACTAAAGGCAACATGCCTAGTCTCCTCCCTATTATTTTTTAAAGGTCAAGATATGATAACAATATCAGTTAGAGAAGAAAGCATAATTAAATGAATCGAGGTATATAAAGAGGAGTAAATTTTTAGCCCTATTTGCTTATGACAAGGTTGTATACTTAGACAATTAAATGAAACCAATAAAAGTTATAAATTGGTTAAAATAATTTGTTTAGCAAAGTTTAAAGCTGCAAAATCAATGCTCAAAAACAACAATATTTCCACATAATAATAACAAATTATAAGAAACAATACTAGAAATACAGACAACATTAAAAGAAATACAAAATATAAAAAATTAATTTAAGGATAAAACTACTGCCAAACATGTAAAATACTGGCATAGGTTATATGAGAAATTGCTAATTAAAGAAATAATGTTTTTTCAAAGTGCTGGCTTCTAGGCTTACTTATTAATTCAGGATTTCTTTTACTTTCAATTTTATTGATTTCCCCTTTAATTTTTATAATCTCTAATTTAGTTTTTAAATGGGGATATTCAATTTGTTCCCATTCTAGTTGTTTGATTTGCATGCCCAGTTCATTGATTTTTGCCCTCCCTAGTTTGTTAATATATGCACTCAAGGATATAAATTTCCCCCTAAGTACTGCTTATCTGTATCCCACAGATTTCCATAGGATGTTGTATCATTGTCATTCTCTTCAATGAAATTATTAGTTGTTTCTATGATTTGTTACTTAACTAACTGATCCTGGAGAATCATATTATTTAATTTCCAATTAATTTTTGATTTGCCTGTCCATGTGCCTTTTCTGATTGTTATTTTTATTACATTATGGTCAGAAAAGGTGAAATTTATTATTTCTGCTCTTTTGCATTTCTTTGCCATGTTTCTATGTCCTAGTACATGGTCAATCTTTGTGAATGAACCATGTGTAGCTGAAAAGAAGATGTATTCCTTTTTGTCCCTATTTATTTTTCTCCTCATATCTATTAACTCTAATTTTTCTAGGATTTCATTCAGCTCTCAACTCTTTCTTATTTAATTTTGGTTTGATTTATCTAGATTTGATAGAGAAAGATTTAGATCCCCCACTAGTAAAGTTTTACTATCTATTTCTTCTTTGAGCTCTGCCAGTTTCTCCTTTAGAAATTTGGATGCTATACCATTTGTTGAATACATGTTGAGTAGTTATTTCCTCATTGTCTATACTGTCTTTTATCAGGATGTAATCATCTTCCCTATCTCTCTTAATTAGATCTATTTTTACTTTGGATTTGTCAGAAATCATGATTGCAAATCCTGCCTTCTTTTTCTCAGTTGAAGCCCGATAGATTTTGTTCCATCTTTCATTTTTACTCTATGTATTTCAGCTTGCCACATGTGTATTTCTTGTAGACAACATATGGTAGGATTTTGTTTTCTAATCCACTCTATCTGCTTCTATTTTATGTGCGAGTTCATCCCACTCACTTTCAAAGTTATAATTATCCTCTGTGTATTCTCCAACATTTTGATATCCTCTCCTAGTTCTGCCCCTCCTTCTTGTGCTATTTCATTTTAAACCAGTGGTTTGTTTTAAATTAGTCCACATTATCCCTTCCTTTAGTATACTTCCCTTTCCACCTCTTCCCTTTTTGTTCCCCTCTTATTATTTTTAAAGCCTAATTAATTCCCTTCCCCATATCTTCCCCTCTCTTTTTGAACTCACCAACCCACTGCCCCCCTTGGTTTATCCCTTCTGACTTAGTCCATAGGGTAAGATAGAATTTGATATCCCAATGGATATAGCTACTCTTCCCTCTCTGGATTAATTCCACTGAGAATAAGGTTTAAGTATTTCCTATTAATGCTTTCTTCCTCTCCTTCTTAAAATAGTATTCATCCCCTCCCCTTCCCATGCCCTGTTTGTGTGGTATAGATTTTCCTATTTTTCTTATTACTTCAAGTTTCTCTTGGTGCCATCTTATATATTCCCCCTTTTTGTTCCATATCATCTTAGACCATTTAGTAAACCATCCTCTCCCTATGAATTACTATAATAGTGAATACAATTTTTGAGAATTATACATAACATTTCTCCATATAGGAATACAAATAATTTGATCTTATTGAAGCCCTTAAAGAAGTAAATTCAAAAGTAGGAGTTTTCTTTCTTTCCCCTCTCTTTCTTATCTACCTTTTCATGTTTCTCTTGATTTTTGTGGTTTGATATCAAACTTTCCATTTAGTTCTGGTCTTTTCTGTGTCAATACTTGGAAATCTTCTATATTGTTGAATGCTCATACTTTCTCCTGGAAGTATATAATCAGTTTTGATGGGTAGATGATCCTTGGTTGTAGACCCAAATCTCTTGTCTTTCTGAATATCATATTCCATGCTTCATGGTCTTTTACATGTAGGCTGCCAGATCCTGTGTAATCCTGATTGATGTTCCTTGATATATGAATTGTATCTTTCTTGCTTCTTGTAATATTTTTTCCTTAACTTGGAAATTCTTGAATTTGGTAATTATATTCCTGGGGGTTGACTTTTGAGGGTTTAGTGTAGAGGGTGATATATGGATCCTTTCAGTGTCTACTTTGCCCTCTTGTTGAAGAACATCAGGGTAGTTTTGTTGGATAATTTCTTGTAGTATGGTTTCCAAATTTCTATTAATTCCTGATTTTTCAGGAAGACCAATGATTCTCAAATTGTCTCTTCTAGACATGTTTTCTTGATCTGTCATTTTGTCAGTGAGATATTTCATGTTTCCTTCTATTTTGTCATTTTTTTTGACTTTGCTTTATTTTTCTCACTGTCTTGCAAGATCATTGGCTTCTATTTGCCCAATTCTGGTCTTTAGAGACTGGTTTTCCTTTTTGATTTGGTCTATCCTGTTTTTCATGGTATCCTGCTGTTTAAATGGTTCTCCAAATTGCTTATCATTTTGTTTGATTTGGGGGCATCTTTCTCCAATTGGGAGTTTTTGTGTTTTAAACTGTTTATTTCCTTTTGAGCTATTTCCCACTTTTCTTGCTAAATCTCTTCCATCTTCCTCATGATCTCAGATTTGAACTCTTCAAGAGCTTGTGACCAGTTTTCATTTTGGGGGGGAAGGTTTGGATGTGTTTACTTGTTTATCTTCTGCTATCTGGATTTTTTCTGTGTTAAAGTTGAGTCTTAATGCTTTCCTCTTTTTTTTTCTCTTGTTTAGTTATTGGGCATTGCTTGCCATTATTATGTTGATTTTTCCTTCTCAATTGGAAGTTTGGGTGAGGTGGGCAGACTCTCTATGTATAGAACTGTGGAGCAGTTTTTGCCAGAGTCAGTGCAGTGCCGCCCCTCTCAGCTTTATCCTCTTACCTAATGTCTGCATTCTTTAGGCTCCTGGGGTCTCAAGTCTAGCTATTTTCCGGGTCAAGCCTCTTGGTGGTCCATCTGCTTGCTCCTCTGCCCAATGCTCCTTTATGAGTCTAAGAGCACTGCTTCCACAGTCTGTCACCCCTGAGCTCTAGGTCCACACCCAAGGACCACGCTCAAGGTCTGCTCTCAAAGTGTGTGTTCTTTAGCCTCTTGGTACCTTAAGCCTTGCTCCTCTCAGGAGCAAGCCCCTGGTGATCCCAGTTAGTTGCCAAGAATTTAGTGTCTTAGTGAGTGCCCCACCCTTGCTGAAACTCTTGAGGTCTGGTTCTGTGACTATAGGTGGGATCGGTTTGGGGGGTAGATTGATCAGCTCAAGTTTAAGTGAGAGCTATTTCACCCCCTTATAGCATGGAAATGCCCAAATCCCACATACTTTCAATGCTGTGCCCTATTGTACGGTCCCTTCATTCATCTGGATTTGGTTTATGTTTCCTTTTGAGGTATCATGTATCACTCAGTTAAGAGAGTTAAGAGCCCTGCTTCTACTCTGCAGTCATCTTAACCTGGAAGTCTCTCTAAAGAAATAATGAAAAATTTTAAAAGCTCGAAGTAGTTCTCATTGCTAGGTGATGTCAACAGAATAAAAATGAAAGTGATAATAAAATTAACTCATACAATTAATGTTAAATCAATCAAATTAGCAAGAGAATACTTTATAGACCTTGAAAACATCATTGACATATTCATCTGGAAAAAATAATCTACAATAAATAAATATTGGGGGGGGGGAACAGATGAATGGAAAAGAATAAATTCAGACTTTAAACTATATTACAAAGTAGAAATAATGAAAACCTTCTGGTTTGTTAAAAATAGAGAGATAGATTATTGGAACAATCTAGACATTGGAGTATCAGAAACAATAGAAGTTAATGACATGTTGTTTAATAAAGAAGAAAACATTAATTACCCAGGGAATACCTATTTATTAGACAAAACATTCTGGAAAATTGGAAAGCAATCTCAAGAAATTAGTCTCAAAATAACCCCTCATGTTTTATTTACAACACATTCTATATTAGAGGAATAAATTATTTTTCATATACCGTATTAAATCTTATATCAGGGCATTAGAGTAGAAAGGCCCCAATTCTTGTATATTATAAAGAATAACTGCATATTCCTATATCTCAGATGTGAGTAAGTTTTCATCTAGACTACTGCTTTTTGCGTTTTTTTTTGGTCCTTGGGAATCCCTAAGAATGTCATGCTTTTTAGCAAACCTCTTGAATTTGTTCATAGTGAAGTAATGACCCTAGTCTCAATTCAAAAACATGACATAGAGGAGAACTAGCAATTGTGGCTACCAGAGAGGAGGAGACTTAGTCACAGTCCCAAGGCCAGAAGGAATACTATCACTGATGGCTACAGGAGAAGAACATACCTTCTTGGATTAAATCCAAAGAGGAGGTCAGGAAAGCATTGACCACACATCTTTTTCTTCTAAGAACTTTATTATTTTTAGAACAGTTAGAAGTACATTTACAGATGACATGAGGGTAAGTTGAATCTAATGGAATGATTTCAAAAAACAATATTAAGTAGTAAGAAAGATGTACATACTGGGAGAAGGTGAAAGGGAGATGAATAATGGGCAAATTACTTCATATTTCTGCAAAAGGAAAAATTTTATAATATACATGAAAATGAGGAGTTGCAGGAATTGCTTAAAATTTACTCTTATGAAAGTTATAACAGAAGAAATAACATATATGTAGTTGGGCATAGAAATCTAAGAAGGGGACGGGATTGATAGGAGGAATACAGATTAAGGGAGGTAGTGGTCAGAAGTAAATCACATTTTTGTGGAGAAAAAAGTAAAACAAATGAAAAGTGGAAAGATAAGATGGAGGGTAATACAGTTAATAATCATAACTGTCAATGTGAATGAAATTAACTAAAACACAAGTTGGAAACTGCAGAATGGATGAAAAACCAGACTCTCACAATATGTTATTTAGGAGAAATACATCTGAAACAAACACACATAGAATAAACATAAGCATCCAAAACAGAATCTATTATGTTTCATCTGATTTTTAAAAAAAAAAAGTGGTAGTAATCATGGTTTCAGATAAAGCAAAAGCACAAATAGATCTAATTAAAAGAGATAAGCAGAAAATTATATTTTAGTAAAAAGTCCCATAGATAATGAAATAATGTATATGCCAAATGGGCAGAGCACCCAAATTCTTAAAGGAATTTTTAAATGACTTACTGGAAGAAATAAACAGTAAAATGATGCTATGGGGCACCTAAAATTATCCTTCTCAGAACTTGATAGATGTAACTGCTTTTCTTGTTGTTGTTTTTCCTTTGTTTCCTAACAGGACCAACGACTTCATGAGTTATATTAACTAGTAAGTGAATTGGATTGAAATGAGGCAGATTTACACAAAGACATTAGCTTCATTCTCTCTTCCATAGTCATCAAATCTAATGGAAGTACAAAACCATAAGTTAAGCAAGAAAGAAGTTGCAGAGATGAATAAAGTTTTAGAAAACTTGGATGTGATAGATATACAGAGAAAACTGAATGGGAATAGAAATATATCTTTTTCTTAGCACAGCATAGCACCTTCACAAAAAAGATCACATATTAGGGGAAAAAACAAATTGAAAAAACTTACAAAATACTAAATACATTCTTTTCAGATCATAATATAATAAAATTATATTACAGAAGGGACAGAAGAAAGGTAGTTTAAATTAAATAGGGGAGGTGAAGTTAAGATGGTAAAATACAGGCCTGGAAAGTTTGAAATTCTCTGAGAATCTTTTCCAAACAACCTTAAAATAACACTTCACAATGAATATTGGTGTGACAAAGTCAACAAGGGGACAGAATAAAGCAATTTTCTTGTTTAATACAAGAAGGTAGGTAGAAAGGGTCTTTTTCCTTGGAGAGAGAGGGGAGCACAGTCCACAGCAAAGCCATATCAAGGAAAATGTGTGCACCAACAGCTAGCTTTCCCCTAACTATTGTTTGAGGCTCTGATCTTGGGCCCAAGCTAACATCAAAATGCTGATACCCTTCCCAATCCAATGGCACAGCACTGCCCCTTCAAGTTGTAAAACATAGCAGAAGCTTATAGTGAGGCCTCATGTCCTATTACAGGTAGTCTTCAGTGCATGTGGTTAGTGCAAGCCTAAGGGGAGAGCTAGCACCACTGCCCAAGACAGTAGTGAGGACTGGAACCCCAGATCAAGGCAGTCCTTAGGGTACCCTACCCAAACCAAAATGTAAGGCATGATTTTTTTTTAAATTGTGTAAATAGAATTAGCTCGATCCCATTAATAGTCAAAAATCTACTCAACCCAGGCGTGCTAATGATGTCACTCCCACCTCCCTTAGTGGGGAGGGGAGATGAGTTACCCACACGTGACAATAAGTAACAAATCAAGAATAAGGGACTGCCCTTTGGGCAGTCCAAATCAATGTAGAAACTGCCATTTGTCCATTTGAATTAGAGGTGGACCACAGGAAGTGATGAAAGACACGATCTCTTTAAGTAAGTTAGTGAACTTCCTGTGGGAGCAGTTGCCCTCTGGAACTGGAAGAAGAAGCATCTCCTGAGACCACAGACAGCTTACACTCTGTATTGTCACGTGGGTAAGTTAGGCTGGCTTCCTTGGCCTAGCTGGGCCAATTCTAAACTCTGCCTATCTGGCTGTTGGGCCCTGTGGTTTACAGCTTCATTTATTTAGACTTCTAACCTCCCTTTTCTCTTTATCCCTACTTTACCTACCTGATTGTAAATAAATTCTTCAACCCAATGCTGACTTGGGTCTGATTTAATTACGGAATCAACCTAATTGTTGATTCCTGGCGGCCACATATTTTTAATATATAGCTATAATAACTAAATTTTAATTCTTACACAACTTGAAATCTGGAGATCCCAATTCTGTCCCTGTCTCCTGAGAACTCATACAGAGGAAAGTGCCATATTCCCCTATTTCAGATACAACAAAAGACCTTAGGTAGATCTAAAGAAAATGTTAAATACCCTTTTGTCCTAGCAGTTTCTCCCATTGTAGCAAAGTCCTCTCCAAAGTATCTCAGACCTTGGCTGGACCCTTCCATTTTGTATCCATTATAAAGTATCTGCCTCTTCCTATTAATCTTGTCTTGGACTTCTCATTTCCTTGTAGCCATAGTAATGTCAATCAATCATACTTCCCTGTCCTTAGTTTCCTAATGGTATATAAGTTTCCCATGTTCTATTGTTCTTTGGAGAAATCATCTAGCAGGGATCATTTTCTCAGGGATACATCCCCAGAGTTCCAGGGTGTTGATTCTGGGTGGTTTTTGGTGCTTAACTCTGTGATAATGGCCAATTAATGGACACATCTCTTTCCTGATTAAAGACTTTGTTTTTCTGACTACTTTAGTATTTCTGTGTCATTTCCAAGTTAACATTCCTTATATATTTAGGAAGTTAAACCTTTGTCAGAGAGTTCTGTTATGAATATTTTTTTTTCAGTTTGTTGCTTTCTTCTAATTTTGGTACATTGGTTTTGTTTGTACAAAATCTTTTTAATTAGATGTAATCAAAATCATTCATTTTACATTTTGTATTGTTCTCTATCTCTTGCTTATTCTTAAATTCCTTCCTTTCCCACAGGTATGAAGTCATTTTCCCATTTTGCATTCATCTTGGAATAGGGTAGAACATTTTTTCATGTGATTATTGATAGCTTTGATTTCTTCATTTGAAAATTGCTTGTTCATATCCTTTGACGATTTGTCAATTGCAGAAGAATGAATATAAGCATTTCTGATGAAAAGACCAGATGTAAAGTGTGTAAATAGAATTAGCCAGATCCCATTAATAGTCAAGAATCTACTCAACCCAGGCGTGCTAATGATGTCACTCCCACCTCCCTTAGTGGGGAGGGGAGACGAGTTACCCACACGTGACAATAAGTAACAAATCAAGAATAAGGGACTGCCCTTTGGGCAGTCCAAAATCAATGTAGAAACTGCCATTTGTCCATTTGAATTAGAGGTGGACCACAGGAAGTGATGAAAGACACATTCTCTTTAAGTAAGTGAGTGAACTTCCTGTGGGGGCAGTTGCCCTCTGGAACTGGAGGAAGAAGCATCTCCTGAGACCACAGACAGCTTATAGTCTGTATTGTCACGTGGGTAAGTTAGGCTGGCTTCCTTGGCCTAGCTGGGCCAATTCTAAACTCTGCCTATCCGGCTGTTGGGCCTTGCGGCTTACAGCTTCATTTATTTAGACTTCTAACCTCCCTCTTCTCTTTATCCCTACTTACCTTCCTGATTGTAAATAAACTCCTCAACCCGATGCTGACTTGGGTCTGATTTAATTACGGAATCAACCTGAATTGTTGATTCCTGGCGGCCACATAATTTTAATATATAGCTATAATAACTAAATTTTAATTCTTACAAAAGTGAAAATTTGATGTTCAAATACAAGACTCAAGAGAAAAATAAAAAAGGTAAAAAAGAAAGAAAATTTAAGGAATTCAATAAGATAAAACTTTATATTCCTATATAGAAAGTTGATTTTTGTGACTCTTAAAAATTCTATAATTATTAGGTCAGTCAAAAGGAGTATGTATTGATAAGGCTGAGAGGATAAGAAGGACATAATATAAAAAATCAATGGGAGGGGGCAGCTGGGTAGCTCGGTGGAGTGAGAGTCAGGCCTGGAGACAGGAAGTCCTAGGTTCAAACCCGGCCTCAGCCACTTCCCAGCTGTGTGGCCCTGGGCAAGTCACTTGACCCCCATTGCCCACCCTTACTAGTCTTCCACCTATGAGACAATACACCAAAGTACAAGGTTTAAGAAAATAAATTAAAAAAAATCAATGGGAGAATAAGGATTGCTCTGAGAGAAAAGAAAAGGGGAATGGGGAGTGGGGATAATTAACTCACCTAAAGAAGCATGAAAAAACATTACAGTGGAGAAGAAGATAAGGGTGGTAACAAACAATGCTTAAACTTTACTTTCATCATAATTGATTTAGGGAAGAAATAACAACTATACTCATTTGGGTATAGAAGCCTATCTTACCCTATGGAGAAGTACAAAGGGAATAAGGAAAGCAAAGATTAAAAGAAAAGTGGGTGAAATGGGGGAGGTCATGTTTAAAAGCAAAACATTTGTGAGAAGTGATAAAGAGAAAGAGCAGGATGAAAAAGGGAAAAATAAGGTGGAGAGGAATACACAGTAATCACAACTGTGTATGTGAATAGTATGAATTCATAACTACAACAGAAGTGGATAGCTGAGTGAATTAAAAATCAGAATTCTATGATGTCTTATTTACAAGAAATACATTTGAAGCAGACACACACAAATAGAAAGTAACAATATGGGCAAAAGCAAAATTCATTATACTTCAGTTGAAAGAAAATAGCAAAGATAGCAACCATGATCTCAGACAACGCTAAAGCAAAAATAGATCCAATTAAAAGAGAAAAGGAAACAAATTACACCTTAATAAAAGATACCGTAGACAATGAAATAATAACATGCTAATCCCATATGCACCCAATGGTATATTCTTTTTTTTTTTTTAAACCCTTGTACTTCGGTGTATTGTCTCATAGGTGGAAGATTGGTAAGAGTGGGCAATGGGGGTCAAGTGACTTGCCCAGGGTCACACAGCTGGGAAGTGACTGAAACAGGGTTTGAATCTAGGACCTCCTGTCTCTAGGCCTGACTCTCACTCCACTGAGCTACCCAGCTCTCCCCCAATGGTGTATTCTTTAAATTTTTAAAGGAAAAATCAGATTAGTTACAGGAGGAAATAGACAGTAAAACTATACTAATGGAAGGCTTCAATTTTCCCCTCTAAGAACTAGATAAATCTGTCCAGAAAATAAATAAGAAAGAAATTAAGGAGGTGAATGGAATTTTAGAAAGGTCAGATATAATGGATTTCTGGGAAAAACTGATTGGGAATAAAAAGGAAAATACCTTCTTTTCAGCAGTATATGGTACCTACACGAACAATGGCCATGTATTAAGACATAAAAACTTCACAACCAAATGTAGAAAAGCAGAAATAAAAATGCATCCTTTCTACATCATAATATTCTGAAAAGTATAATTAAAAGATTAAAAAAGAAGAATATTGAAAGGAAGATTGAAAACGCAATTTGGTGTTATGAAATAAATTAACCAAATTCTTCTTTCTCTTTAATCCATAGAGTTCATTACTGTGATTCTGAGTCAAGGAAGCTATCAATAAGAAGAAATTTCCCATATACACCACATATTTAGAGCAACACTTTTTTGTAATAACAAAAAGCTGCAAACTAAGTCAAAGCTGATCTGTTGGAGAATGTTTTGACAATGGTAGTCCATGAATGTGATACAATATCACTATTCTATATGGAATGATATGTGTGATGAATAGAGAAGCAGGGAAAAGAACCTTATGAATTGAGTCATATTGCATTATGTAGAGTGAAGAAAACCACACACTGTTATAGTAATTATAGCAATGTAAATGGAAAGGACTCTTACATGTCAAGTAAACTAAAAAGCAAATAGAACAAAATTATAAACGTTCAGCAGGACTGAATTCCAAACATGAAATGACATTTCCCATTTACCTCTTCACAGAAATTGGCAATCTACATGTTTTATATTCTACATTTGTTTGGGGGTTCATTATAATTTTCAAGTTATGTTGATATTTTTTCCTTATAAAATATTATTTGATTTATGGAATGAATCTCTGAGGGATGGAGGAAGATGAATATGTAGGACAAGTATAATGATTTAAGAAAGAGAAGGCATGAATAAAATTTATTTAGAAATAAGTGAATTTTAAATTTTAATTCTAAATAAATTTATTTAGAAATTAGTAAAATGCCTGGATTTGGGAGAAGTTTCAAGTTTGGTCTAGCATTATCAAGGAGATTAAATTCACTGTATCATAAAATACGCGATGTGGAGAACCAGATATAGAATGATTGGAAATGTCAGAAGGGACCAAGTTTTGCAAGGTTTTTAAACACCAAATAAAATATTTTTAGTTGATTCTAGATGTGAAAGGGAGTTACAGCATTTTGTTGAATGGAGAACAGGAGGGGGTTGTGTGGTCTGATCTGCAATTTAGGAAGATTCAATCAACAGCTGAATGGACATTGAGACATGAATGGGGAAACAACAGTTGTGTATGAAGATGGGATTTACTCTCCCCTTGCCTACTTTTAAATTTAATCAACCAAAAGTGTAGACACTCCTACTTAACAATATTTGGGGAGGTTCTCAAGCCAC
The DNA here is from genome assembly GCF_016433145.1 of Gracilinanus agilis. Taxonomy (NCBI): domain Eukaryota; kingdom Metazoa; phylum Chordata; class Mammalia; order Didelphimorphia; family Didelphidae; genus Gracilinanus; species Gracilinanus agilis. The sequence continues at coordinate 297,618,219 of NC_058133.1, read as the reverse complement.
TTGTTAAAGTGAGTGACAACTCAGAAATGACTGACCACTCCCTAGGCAGTGCTAAGCAAATTTAAAGACTGTAATTGGTCCCTGTAAAGTGGAGGAAGGGACAGGAAGGGATGTAAAAAAGAACTATAACAGGTGATGAACTTCCTGTGAAAGGGGTCTTCTTCCTGAATTTTCTGGGTTGGAGTATCTTAGACTGGGACTTTGGCTTAGAGCTATGACTTGGACCTGGGACTCTGTATCTTAGACCGATTCTGGTAAGAATGCTCCTGGATCCTCTCCCTTTGGACTTTGGCTTGGGTGAGTGAGAAGCTGGCCTTCCTTTCCTTGCTTCTGGAAAGAAATTAGTTCCAGAGAGGCCTTCCTCTCTTGGAGGAAGCTGTGCGGGGGTAGAACTCCAGATCCTATGGTTGAGGGTTAATAAGCCCTGCTGTGCTGAGCCAAGCACTGGAGCAATATTTAGTATGATAGGCTAGATATCTTCTCTACTCTCTTTTTGCATTCTTCTACTTTCACTCTTTCAACTTCTTTGTAAATAAAGGTACTAAAAGTCATTTTGGGTTGAGCTATACTATTTTCAAATTGGAAATCATAATATTAATTTAGAATTCTCAAATATGTAGTCAAACCCTTAATTTAATTCCTTACATGTGTAATGGAGAATGCAATATTAGAAGTGAAAATATCTCTTGTATGTATTATTTTCTCGCCATTCAAATTGACATCTCTTTGGTTTAGGTCCTTATCACTTCATACCAGGACAATTGTCATGGCCTGCTGGTAAGTCTGATCACCTTAAGTCTTTTACCACTCCATTCTCACCTCCTTTCAGGCTCCAAAGTTATTCTCCTAGCCTAGATCTGACTAATCAACTCTCTACTCAATAAACTCCAGTGGTTCTCTTTGACTGCAGGATCAAATACAAAACTCTTTGACTTTCAAAGGCCTTCATTAGCTCTTCATCTTCTAACCTATCTTAGTCTTTGTTACATTCTCTTCAACTAAATGATTACAGTAGTCTCGTTGCTGTTCCATGAAGAAGATATTTTGTCTTTTGGCTTCAGATATTTTTTCTCCTGGCTTCCTTTAAGTTCCAAAAAAAATTCTGTCTTCAACAGGAATCTTTTCCCATTTCCACTAATTTCAATATCTTGCCTCTCTTAATTATTTCTTTTAAAATCTGAATATAGGTTATTACCACCTTTGTTTACTTGTTATCTTCCCTATTAAATTGTGAGTTTCATTTAGGCAGGGTCTATCTTTTATGTCTTTGCATCCCTCCACTTAGCACAGTGACCAGTACACAGTAGGTATTTAATGTTTAGGAATTGTCTGACTGAATTATTTCTACCTTCACAGCTTTACTTGTATATGTTGCTTTTTCAACACTCACATTACCAACATTTTGGGACAGGTACTTATCACTTCACAACTAAAACATTAAAATAGCCTTCTAGTCTGTCTCACTGCCTCAAGATTTTCTCCACTCCAAACAATTATTTGTTCAGATGCTAAACTGATATTCTTAAATTGCAGGTCTGATTATGTAATTTCTTATTCAATACACTCTAATGCCTCCCTTATTATTTCCAGGATCAAATGATCCATCTCACATTTAATTTGTTTCACATTACTCTTTTCTATGATTCTGATTTTCTTTTACTTTTCTTTATGTACTTTATAATTTGAGTACCTTTTCTTGTGATGTTCCTCACACCTAATACTGTGTTTCACAACTCCATACATTTTCATTGGCTTTCTTCCATGCCAATAGTATTCTCTTTTTCCATATCCAATTACTAGATTACCTTGCTTCTTTCAAGACCCAATTCAACTGTATCATTTTGTAGATTACCTTTCCTAGTGATTCTTACCCTACCCATACTATCAGTTACTAGTCTAACTATTGATCTCTGTCTCTGTGTCTCTGTCTCTCTGTCTCTCTCTCTGTGCATATATATATATATATATATATATATATATATATATGCACCTATATTCATATATGGGCATTTACACACGTCAGTTTTCACATATTCCTAATTCTATTTTGTCTGTAATGAGTGTATATATATGTGTGTGTGTGTGTGTGTGTGTGTGTGTGTACATGCATACACATACACATACACAAACTCCAATTGTATTAAGGCTTCCCCTGGAAGAATGGTCAAATGAGAGCAGTTTGCTACAACAGCCATGAAGATGGCTGAAGCAGATGCTTTGCAGCGTTTAGAGTTTAGTCAGACACTGAAGACATTAAGGTCATCCACTGCATCCTGGGCCAATCCCAGCCATCCTGATTTTTTTTTCTTGCCACTGGACTTCAAATAACTATGAAATAGAGAATAAGGTTGATGACTTTGTGCAATACTGTCTCACTTATATCTAATTTATATGCATGTCAAGACATAACCCCATGATTTCCATTAGTCCTCTTTGAAAACAAAAGTCTAACATATAAATATGTTGAGATCTCTTTATCATGTCTGATAATCTGATAAGGACAGTTTAGTTGATAAGGAAATAAGGACTGGACAAGGGAATTGTCTTTTGCCTCATGCTTCCAGCTCTGGCTCTAGGAGCATTGAGTTTATTATATATATTTCAAGACTCATTTCTCACAAAAGAACCCCCCCAAAAAACTTTGCAGATGTGCAGAAGTTACAAATTATGTCACATCAAAACACAAAACATTGGCTTCAGAATAGACCAAGACCAAGGCTGAATTTTGACTGGGTTCTTATCAGGAAGCGAAGTTGGGGAGTATCCCTCTCAGGGTCGAATTGCCCCCACTAAGATTTTGGCCTTGACTATACCAGGCAGCAGCATTCCTGATCAAAGGGGAATAGCGTTAACCCTTTAAATTCAGGTTTGCTAGGAATTTAAAGCTTTTCAATAAGGCCACAATACTTTTCAACAAGAAATCACAAGGATCACAAAAGGGGTCAAAAGAGGAGTCTCAGATTTTTATCTATTCTCTTATTGGCTTCTCATACAAATACAAGCATAAAAATTGTAGTATATCTAAAAATTATATCTCTGTGTGTGCATGCTGTCTCTTCTATTATAGCATCATGTCCTTGAAGACAGGAACAATGTTTTTGTCATTCTTTTTTCTTCATAACTCAGCATGAAGTAAAAGATTAATAAATATTTGTTGAATGTCTGTCACAATTAGGTTTCTCTGGTCAGAACTAGAACTAAAAATTTTGGTGCCTGGGGCAAGCAAGAAATTTGATATGTGCACTCAAATTAATTTCTGACATGAAAATAATATGAGGATTAAGACAAATTCATTAGTGCAGGAGAAGGAATTAATTATAATATTTTTCATGCTGCTGAAAGTAAAAGTTTAATTTTTGTGTCCTATATAACTCCTCCCATACTTTCAAATTGGCAACTCCTCTGGAATTTATAGTTCAGGCATTGAGAGTTCAAGCATTTTATTTGTGTCCACACAGTTTGTGCCAGCAACTAAATTTTTAATTCTAAGGCTTGTACATTCTCTATTGCTTCTCATTTGTCTGTTAGTGACAGAAATAAAATTAGTTATAGTAACTCTTCCCCTACCTTCATTTTAGCATGACTTTTTGACCTACAAATATTTCAGCTAAAGCCCACTCTTACATCTCTCTAGAACCTACTAGATTAGATCATAGGGAGTAACTATATCTGTGCAATAGTGTTGATGTCTCCTGCATACCTGATTGATTCACTAAATTTGTGTTATCCTAAAATATTTAATGTACTTTCCCCACCTTTTTATCTCCAAAGTGCTGAACAGATTCACAGGCAGTTGCTTACAAACTGTCAGCATCTAGCTTAATATGTCACATTTGTCACAATATTATTTATAATTTATATACTGTTTGACCAATAGCAGTGTTTCAAAAACTTCTATTTTTCATATTGTCCTATGAAGAAGATCAATAATATTTTGCTCTCTAGTAGATAAGGAATCCATGTACACAGGGAAATTAATTGACTTGTGTAATATTGACATCAGGCAGCAGAAGGTACTGATATAGTAGAAGGTGTTAAAACAGTTACAACTCCCCAGAGGACTTAGTTCTCTGCCTGGGCTGTAATTACCAACCATGAAAACACCTTTGGAGCCCTGACCTGTTCTGTGGAGAAAGCACACATCTTCCAGTACTTATTTATAAATATTTCCCTATGGGTTTAACAATATTTAAAACTAGAGAAGACAGGCCCAGCCTAAGAATCAACACAATCTCAATTGTACATGGTCACATCTCACCATATAGATTCTAAAACATTGCTTCAATTTTCTCTGATTTATGCTGATACCTAATGTCATACCCAAATTCCTGGAATCTGAACCATGGTTTCATATTTATACTGTACTTCTGCTTATACAGTTTGAATTTCTGTACAACTACCTGGCTAAGCTTCTTGGATTCTATATTTTAACTATTTGCCCTGATATAACTAAAAAGTACAAAGTCAGCAGATACAATATGGGGGAAACTGCTAGCCATGGTGCTGATACAGCTGAACCAAAAGGTATTCCAGCACCTGGAGGTAACAATGAGACAAACGACTCCCATGGCACAGTTATTGTTGCTGAAGGATGTTGAGGTGGGGTAATAGCTTCTTCAGTCATGGTAGTGATATAAATAGATGTCAGGCCATAATAAGCAACAAAGGGATTCTGTCCAAGCCTAGCTATAACACTAGCATCTTTCCTCAGAATGAGAAAGGTTTTTTCAGAGACTTAATGTTGGTTAAAAAATCCTATAAGATTTTTTGTACCAATAAATTTGATAACTTCGACACCTTCTCTAGTTGCTGTGTTATAGTGCTCTGATGTTGAAGAGAAAGATTGTTTCTGTGTTGTAATTTTGTTTATCATTGAAGAAGCATTCTCATAAAACTCATTTGGGAGTGTGTGATTGGGACCTAGAAGGGATTGTGAACTGGTCTTTAATTTGGTGAAGCTAGGTATGCATAGTAGTCTTTTCCCTCAATAATACATATCCATGACATGTATATGTATGTATACAAATATGAACATATTTATTATATTATATGACTTTCATAATTTATATATAATTATAATATAAAATAATAACAATCATACATGATAAAATATGTTAAAACTGAGATTTCCTAATAAATATAATAAAATAAAATAATTTAGCAGTTCTATGATTATCAATATTGAGGACTAATATGTACATTCAATGGATAAATGGTCAAATGATCTTAATCACATAGTTTTCAAAAGAAGTATCAATAACAATCTTAAATTGCTCCCATTCACTTAGAATTAGGTGAATGGAATTTAAAACTCTTCTAAACTGCCATATTACAACCATCAGATTGACAGTGTTCCTAAAAGAGTAATCCTAATTGTTCACTGGGTTATGGAAAGGCAGGTACAGTAATGAAAGTTTGGTGGAGCTAGGTTGCTCCAAAATTTGTATAAATAATTTAATATATCCCCAATGTCAATAAACTATGTATAATTTTCTACTGAGGAACACCATTACAAGGCCTTTACTACAAAGAGGGTAAGGAAAGAGGAAAAGAAATTATATAAACCAAAAATACCTTAATTTTGTTTCTATTTTAGTAAAGGATAAAAAACAAAGTCTGTGATCATCAATTGTAGAATAGTTGAACAGTTTTTGATATATAAACATAAACAGCATTATTTTCCCAAAAAATTATGACAAGCACAGATTCAGAGAATCCTCTTAAACTTTGTAGAACTAAAGACTTAAATGAAAAAAGTTCAATTCATATAACTACAATCATTAAAAATAACTTTGAAAGACTTAAGATATATGATAAATGAAATTACCAATTATTTTTTTTAAAAAACTGATGTAGAAGCCTATTTAATGCATGTGACAGTGTTGTCTAGAGTTGCAGAATAAAACATATTTCAGATATATTGTAAGATGAGAACAAATGAGAAAAATGTAATTCTGGTGAGAACACGGGTTTGTTTTAAGTGTATAGAATTTATATAAACTTAAGATAATTTATAAAAGCTTACTACTTTATCTACAAATCTGATTTTCTATTCTTTGCATCTAGATATGTTTATACCTGTTAGTTAGATAACTTCACAATAAAACATTTTAAAAGGAGATTAGCCTTATAATGATATATAGAAAAAATTAAGGAAGAATGTGTAATACAGCTATAATGCAAACAATTGGATGAACATGATGATGGATTAATAAATCAGTGTTTTTATCTCAGACGAGCATCGGAGTTGAACAAGTTAATGTACATCAGGTTGAATAGGAAGAGGAGAATGTGATTCGAGAAATTGCATGGTGACTTAAAAATAATGATAGCAACAAGCAACATCTGATAGTAAAAATCACAATATAGTGACAGAAAGGTAGCCTCAGAGGTAGGAAGATCTGTATTCAAATATTTTCATTTATTTACAATGATTCTATGATAATGGGCAAGTCACTTAATCCATCAGGACTTCAATTAACTCTCTAAAAATTATAAATTACAGAGAAAATCCTTATCTACAATGTTAGAGAGAATTTGTCCATTCAACACTTAGCAATGAATATTAATTCATAGGTGAAATCCCTCTCTCCTATATAGAAACATATAGAAACTTTGAGCTTTACAAACTGTTTAATTACTTTATCCAAATAGGGTTATGTCATGATTATACCTCTGTGATACTGTGTTCCTATAGATCTCATTACACCAATTTTAAATATCAACATTAGGTTAAAAAATGATTAATGTCTTGTGTATGATCACATAAATGGAAAATTTTAAAGTTAGATTTTAAGCACATTTCCTTACTAGAATTCAAGAATTATTTGCATTAGACCATGCTATATTTTTGAAGTTGTTCCATGAAACTAAAATCTGTCTTTATAAAGCCAATATTCCCCAAGTAATGATTATGAATCATGGTGCACCATAATCTGTAAAGAATCAAAATACTGAAAAGTTAAGGAGACTTCCAGGTAAGATGGCGGCAGTGTAAGGAGCAGCTGCTCGATCTCTCCTGACCGAAGCATACAGGACCCCTCAAGGGGAAATAAAAACGAGTCCAGAGGAACGAAGGAACCCCACAACAGGGCGCAGCATAGAACGTGGGGCATTTCCACACTATAAAGGGGTGAAACAGCTCTCACTAAAATGCGAGAGGAAGAAGCCCCTCCCCCACCCCCCACACCGCACACCTCTCACAATGCCAACGCACAAGTGGGAAAACGGGACTGGGGCAACCAGATAATCACTGGCAGCCCCGGAGCCTGTACCTGTGTGCTGCAAGACAAGGGACCCCAGGTGGCTGGGGGCTTGCATGGCTTTCCCCAAGCATCCACATGGGTGAAGGCACTGCCTCTGGCCGGGACAAAGGCTCCTAAAGCACGGCCTTTCCCAAGCGCTGAAAGCATTACCTCAGGTGCCAATAAAGATCTCCAGCCCACCGACTTTCACTAACTTCTGCAGGGGTGAAGGCAGTGCCCTAAGAGCATCTGCAGAGGCAAAGACAGTGCCCTAGGCTTGAATAACTATCTCCAGCCCAGGCTTGGACCTCCAGAGGGGACCCGGTGTGAACCGGAGCGTGGCTGTGGAAGCAGCCCCAAAGATTGCTGAAGGAACCTCGGGCAGAGGGGCAGACCGTGAACTACCAGGAGGCCTGACCCGGAGGACAAGGAGACCAGAGACCCTGGGAGCTTGCAAGGCACAGGCAGACCCTGAGTGTAAAGACAAAGCTGAAAAGGGGCGGGGCTAACAATGGCCAGCAATAAGGAAGTCCAGAAGAAAAAGACTATCAAGAGAAACTCTGGAACAATGGACAACTTCTACACAGAGAAAATCCAGACAACAGAGGAGGGAAAACAAAAATCCAAACCTCCCCCAAAAAATGAAAGCTGGTCACAAACTATGGAAGAGTTTAAAAATGAGATGCTGAGGAAGATGGAAAAATCTGGCAAGAAAATAACAGTTTAAAAGGCAGAATTTCACAATTGGAAAGTGAGACAAGTCAACTGAAGACCAAAAAATGACCAGATTGAAAAGGAAAACCAAAAAATTATAGCCGAAAACCAAAAAATTATAGCCGAAAACCAAAACATTAAAGACGAAAACCAAAACATTAAAGAAGAAAACCAAAACATTAAAGAAGAAAACCAGTCTTTCAAGGCTAGAATCGAACATTTAGAAACCAATGATCTCTCAAGACAACAAGAACAAATAAAACAAAGTCAAAAGACTGATAAAATAGAAGGAAACGTGAAATATCTCAATGAGAGAGTGACAGACCAAGAAAACCGGTCTAGAAAAGACAACTTGAGAATCATTGGTCTTCCAGAAAAGGCAGAAATTAATAGAAACTTGGACTCCCTACTTAAAGAAATTATTCAGCAAAATTGCCCTGAAGTTCTACAACAATAGGGTAATATAGACATTGAAAGGATCCATAGATCACCCTCTACACTGGACCCAGAAAAGTCAACACCCAGAAATATAATAGCGAAATTGAAGAGCTTTCAAGTTAAAGAAAAAATCTTACAAGAAGCCAGAAAGAGACAATTCAGATATCAAGGAGCACCAATAAGGATCACACAGGATCTGGCGGCCTCAACACTAAAAGACCGCAAGGCTTGGAATACAATATTCAGAAAGACAAGAGAGCTGGGCCTTCAGCCACGAATCAACTACCCAGCGAAACTACCATATACTTTCAGGGGAAAGTATGGGCATTCAACAAAATTGAAGAATTCCAAGTTTTTGCATAAAAGAGACCGGGACTAAATGGAAATTTTGACACTCAACCACAAATATCAAGAGAAAGATGAAAAGGTAAATAAGAAACCGAGGGAAAAGAAAGAAAACTCATAGTCTTTTAAGCTTGACTCTTTAAGGGCATAAATAAGATCGAATTATCTGTATTACTAGGTGGAGAAATGCTATGTAAAATTCTCTGTAGTGAACTCTATACACTATTATAATATTCACTATTATAGCAACCAGAAGAATAATTCATAGGGAGAGGACAGGATACTAAATGGTCTAAGAAGACATGGAGGGTGGGAAAGAGGGGGGAATAGTGGGGGACACCAAGAAAAATCCCAGTAAATAAGAAAAATATGATATTCTATTACACACAAAGAGGGCATGGGAAGGGGAGGGGATGAATAATATCATAAGAAGGAGAGGAAGAGAGCATAATCAAACCTTACTCTCAGTGTAATCAACCCAGAGAAGGAAGAGTAGCTTTATTATCCATCCAGATAAAAAGCTCTATCTAACCCTACTGAGAAAGTCAGAAGGGATAAATCAAAGGGAGAAGGGGAGTGGGGAGGCCAAAAAGGGAGGGAAGAAGAAGGGGGAGGGAATTCATTTGGTCTATAAAAAAGCAAAAAGAGGGGAACAACAAGGGAGGAGGCAGAAAGGGAAGTCAATCAAGGGAGGGGATAAGGGATACTGGCTCAAAGCAAACCACTGGTGTAAAAGAAAATAGTGCAATAAGAAGGAGTGGGTCTAGGGGAGGATACAAAAAATGTCAGTGAATACACAACTAACAATTGTAACTCTGAATGTGAACAGGATGAACTCACTCATAAAACGGAAGCAAATAGCAGAGTGGATCAGAAACCAAAATCCTACCATAGGTTGTCTACAAGAAACACATATGAGGCGTGCAGACACACACAAGTTCAAGGTTAAGGGTATGAGCAAAATCTTTTGGGCATCAAATGAGAAAAAGAAGGCAGGAGTGGCTATCATGATCTCTGACAAAGCCAAAGTAAAAATAGATATGATTAAAAAAGACAGGGAAGGTCATTACATCCTGATTAAAGGCAGTATAAACAATGAGGAAATAAAACTGCTCAATATATATGCACCAAGTGGCATAGCATTCAAATTCATAAAGGAGAAACTGGCAGAGCTCAAGAAGGAAATAGATAGTAAAACCATAATAGTGGGAGATCTAAATATTCCTCTTTCAGATCTAGATAAATCAAACCAAAAAATAAATAAGAAAGAGGTAAGAGAGATTAAGGAAGTCCTAGAAAAATTAGATTTAATTGATATGTGGAGAAAAATAAATAGGGACAAAAAGGAATACACCTTCTTTTCAGCTGCACATGGTACATTTACAAAGATTGACCATGTAATAGGGCATAGAATCATGGCAAACAAATGCAAAAGAGCAGATATAACAAATGTAAACTTCTCAGATCATAATGCAATAAAAATAATAATCAGTAAGGGCACCTGGACAGGCAAGTCAAAAACTAATTGGAAATTAAACAATATGATTCTCCAAAACCAAATTGTCAAAGAAGAAATCATAGAAACAATCAACAATTTCATTGAAGAGAATGACAATGATGAGACATCCTACCAAACTCTGTGGAATGCAGCCAAGGCAATACTCAGGGGGAAATTTATATCCTTGAGTGCGTATATTAACAAATTAAGGAAGGCAGAGATTAATGAATTGGGCATGCAACTCAAAAAATTAGAAAGCGAACAAATAAAAAACCCCCAGATGAAAACTAAATTAGAAATACTAAAAATTAAGGGAGAAATTAATAAAATCGAAAGTAAAAGAACTATTGAATTAATAAATAAGACTAGAAGCTGGTATTTTAAAAAAAACAGATAAAATAGACAAAGTACTAGTCAATCTAATAAGAAAAAGGAAAGAAGAAAACCAAATTGATAGTATTAGAGATGAAAAGGGAGACCTCACCTATAATGAAGGGGAAATTAAGGCAATCATTAAGAAGTATTTCGCCCAATTATATGGCAACAAATATAACAATTTAGGAGATATGGATGAATATTTACAAAAATATGAATTGCCTAGATTAACAGCAGAAGAAATAGAATACCTAAATAATCCCATATCAGAAATAGAAATTGAACAAGCCATTAAAGAACTCCCTAAGAAAAAATCACCAGGACCTGATGGATTCACAAGTGAATTATATCAGACATTCAAAGAGCAACTAATCCCAATACTGTACAAATTATTTGATATGATAAGCAAAGAAGGAGTCCTACCAAATTCCTTTTATGACACAAACATGGTACTGATTCCAAAGCCAGGTAGACCAAAAACAGAAAAAGAAAACTACAGACCAATCTCCCTAATGAACATAGGTGCAAAAACCTTAAATAGAGTACTAGCGAAGAGACTCCAGCAAGTAATTAAGAAGATCATCCACCATGATCAGGTGGGATTTATACCAGGAATGCAAGGATGGTTCAACATTAGGAAAACCATCCACATAATTGACCATATCAACAGTCTAACAAACAAAAATCACATGATTATCTCAATAGATGCTGAAAAAGCCTTTGACAAAATACAGCATCCATTCCTATTGAAAACATTGAAAAGTATAGCAATAGAAGGACCCTTCCTAAAAATAATAAAAAATATATACCTAAAACCATCAACAAGCATTATATGCAATGGGGATAAGTTAGAAGCCTTCCCAGTAAGATCAGGAGTGAAACAAGGATGCTCATTATCACCTCTATTATTCAACATAGTACTAGAAACACTAGCAATAGCAATTAGAGAAGAAAAAGAAATTGAAGGTATCAAAATTGGCAATGAGGAGACTAAGCTATCACTCTTTGCAGATGATATGATGGTATACTTAAAAAATCCTAGAGAATCAACTAAGAGGCTGGTAGAAATAATCAACAACTTTAGCAAAGTGGCAGGATACAAAATAAATGCACATAAATCATCAGCATTTCTATACATTTCCAACACATTAGAACAGCAAGAGGTAGAAAGAGAAACACCATTTAAAATCACCCTAGACAATATAAAATACTTGGGAATCAATCTAACAAAACAAACACAACTATTATACGAAAACAACTACAAAACATTTTCCAAACAAATAAAACTGCACCTCAACAATTGGAAAGCCATTAACTGTTCATGGGTAGGACGAGCTAACATAATGAAAATGACAATTCTACCCCAATTAATTTACCTATTTAGTGCCATACCTATCAAATTACCAAAAAACTTCTTTACTGAATTAGGAAAAACTATAACAAATTTCATTTGGAATAACAAAAGATCAAGAATATCAAAGGAAATAATGAAAAAAAATGTGAAGGAAGGGGGCCTAGCAGTACCAGACATCAAACTATACTATAAAGCAGCAGTCATTAAATCAATATGGTACTGGCTAAGAGATAGAAGGGAGGATCAGTGGAATAGACTCGGGGTTAATGATGTCAGCAAGACAGTGTATGATAAACCCAAAGAGCCCAACTTTTGGGACATGAATCCACTATTTGACAAAAACTGCTGGGAAATTTGGAAAACAATATGGGAGAGATTAGGTTTAGATCAACATCTCACACCCTACACCAAGATAAATTCAGAATGGGTGAATGACTTGAATATAAAGAGGGAAACTATAAATAAGTTAAGTGAACACAGAATAGTATACTTGTCAGATCTCTGGGAAAGGAAAGATTTTAAAACCAAGCAAGTGTTAGAGAAAATTACAAAATGTAAATTTAATGGTTTTGATTATATTAAGCTAAAAAGCTTTTGTACAAACAAAAACAATGTAGTCAAAATCAGAAGGGGAACAACAAATTGGGAAAAAATCTTTATAACGAAAAACTCTGACAGGGGTCTAATTACTCAAATATACAAGTATTTAAAGCAAATGTATAAAAAATCAAGCCATTCCCCAATTGATAAATGGGCAAGAGACATCAATAGGCAATTTTCAGGTAAAGAAATCAAAAGTATCAATAAGCACATGAGAAAGTGTTCTAAATCTCTAATAATTAGAGAAATGCAAATCAAAACAACTCTGAGGTATCACCTCACACATAGCAGATTGGCTAAAATGAAAGAAGGAGAGAGTAATGAATGTTGGAGGGAATGTGGCAAAATTGGGACATTAATGCATTGCTGATGGAGTTGTGAAGGGATCCAACCATTCTGGCTGGCAATTTGGAACTATGCTGAAAGGGCTATAAAAGAATGCCTGCCCTTTGATCCAGCCATACCATTGCTGGGTTTGTACTCCAAAGAGATCATAGATAAACAGACTTGTACGAAAATATTTATAGCCAAGCTTTTTGTAGTGGCAAAAAACTGGAAAATGCTCTGAGGGATTTATGGTAAAGATGCTACCCACATTCAGAGGAACGACTGCAGGAGAGGAAACATATAAGATAAACAATTGCTTGAATGCATGGACTGAGGCGGACATGAATGGGAAATAGACCCTGAACAAGGACACCTGTTACAACCAGTGGAAATGTGCGTTGGCCATGGGTGGGGTGAGAGCGGGGGGGGGGGTTTGGGGGGTGAAGGGGAAAGTAGGGGCATAAAGTATGTAAACAGATTAAAAATGAATATTAATAAAAAAAAAGAATCAAAATACTAGATTACTTAAAAATACTAGGAGATGGAAAACAAACATAAATAGACTGAAACATATTATTAAAACTTACTTGCAAAGAGAGAATGTCATAAAAGATATTTCCAAGGGAATTAATGAATAAAAAAGAAAGTAGGCTTTTGTGTGAGCAAGGAGCAACAAAATTGTTATTTTTATAGGAGATGGAAAATGATAGGAGCAAAGCGAAACATTCATCCTCTAATACAGACAAAGATGGTTGGTAAGTTACTAAGGATAGTATGAGAGAGCTTATGAAATGCATTGGAATGAATAGCCAATTGAGTTAGCCTATCTGTACATTTATTTATTTGTATGCACTAAAGATGGATTTTTTTACCAGTACTAAAGAAAAATAGAGAATGGCGAGGAGGACCAAAATACATTTTAGAAATTAGATTGTGAATAATGATAATAATAACATGTCATATTTTGAGGTTTTTATCTCACTTTCTTTGTTTCACTTGAATCTCAAAATTGGCAGATGGTGGAGAAACTGGGTCCAAAACTTTATGAAAAGGAAAGCTGAAAAGGGCTTAGTTATCTAAAAAAAAATCCAAATCCCAAAATACAAAACCTCACCTTCTGTCTTAGAATTGATGCTAAATATTGGTGGTATTGATTTGTCCAGGGTCACAGAACTAAGAAGTATTTGAGTACAGATTTGAAGTCAGGACCTCCTGCCTCTAAGTCTAGCTCTCTATCTATTCATTCACCTAGTTCTTCCTAAAAGAGACTATTTCAAAAGTCATATCTATATGTTATATATTTTGCAACTTACACATTTATTTATGGTTAGCAAAAATTATTTTGTCACTACTATACTTTGAATCAATTCAATAAAATTCATGATTGTCATAAGGAGTGATTAGTCTTTCTTTTTATATTTGCACAACTTATTTATGAATTTCTGAATTGTTTTTAATGAAAAAGACGCAAATGTATATAATTTAACTTGTAATGCATTTATTAAATTTATGATATTAAGATATTTTCACATGTGCTATATTTCAGATAATCCTCAATAAATTTATATTTCTATAAGTTCAACTACTTATCTTATTAACATTAACCAAAAATAATATATAACTGTTTTAGCATTCTTGAACTTGAACTTGAACAAACATTCCATGACTTGAACAAGATAACAGAGTGAGAGACAAAGCTACTATTCCAACCCAATTCTTCTGACTGAAGTACAGCAGTTTTGAATTGCATACTCCCAAACTCTCAATGTCAGAATATATGTTACATTAGGAAAATCTAAAGAATTTCTCAACCCTTATGTTAAGAAAATTCCAAATTAAAGAGTATGGGGAGGATTGAACATATTTTAGAGGACAATCTAGTTTAAGTGATATTGACCATCTGTCAGAGTTTGCTAATAAGTAAAAATTTATTTAGGCTAGAACAAAAATCATAAAAAGCCCCATAGAAAATAAACTCCTTTAAAATACCTTATATTGTTGCTCATTATGTAACTTCTGAATGACAGTTACCAAGAAAATATATTTTAGTAAACATTAAGAGATAGAAAAAATCTTTCTGTTTTAGAAAGTACAAAATCAAGAATGTTTATAGATATCAATTACCTTTTAAAATGTATACTTTTCCATTATTTTTTTTAACCGCTATGTCTCAGTAATGGTTCAAACAAATAAGATGTCTTAAGCTCTCAAATGAGTGAGAGCAATGAGCTAGTTATTAGTAATTACAATAAAAATTCCTCTAACACTCCACAGTGAATAATAAAATTATGTCAGCTTATGTTGTCACCTTCCTCCATTTTTAGGTTATATTATTTAGCGCATTAAGAAAAGCTCTATCCCTCTCACGTAATTAACAAACATAGCTTGATGGCTGGAGTGGATAAAACTGAGCTACTTATTCCCTATATGTATGTGTATGCAAGTATATGTTCCTTTTCAGCTAAATAAACCCTAGAATCTGCATCTCCTTACCAGTGAATGACAAGAAAGCAATCTGAAGGAAAAAAAGCTGTAACTTAACCAGAATAAATATGAAGAAGAATACATCCTTATTAACATGTGAATAATTGTGAAGAAGTGAAGTAATGATGCTTACTCCTTCATTGTTTCTGACTCATATACTAAAATACATAATTTCAGCAACTAAACAATGTGTCATAGAAATAGCTGTGTTACTTTGTTAATTAATTAATGGCATTACTCTCTTCTCTTCCCTCCCCTGAGTAGAATAGGGTGAGTCACAATAAATACTGACATGAAGAATTGATTGTTTCATTCTTTGTGCACATGCTAGGTGTTTAATTTAATTCCCTTTTATTAGAAGAAACTTACATGGGGCACAGGATACCATAGATTTGCAGTGCCTACCATAATAAAGAGTTAGGAAACACAAAAGGGTTTATTATCTTTAAAGGATGATTGTCAGGAAAGTGGATCAAAGGAAAGCACTAACAGTTGTCTCAGGAACCTCAGGTGGAGGAAGGAACTCAAAGATGGAGTCTGAGTAAGGACCAGCCTTTAACTCAGCTAACAAATGCTATTGTTATCCAAAGGGAATAAATGATGACTGACTAATTTCTTTATATCTAATACTGTCAAATAGCAATTAACCCTTCACAGATTTTGAACTCCTCTCTAATTACTCTCCTTATTAACTCCACAGACATATAAGGTAAGGGAGGGAAGGTAGGAAATAATATTAGGGAAGGAAGATATAAAGGGTTTATCCAAAATAATAATTTCTTAAGTAAATATATCAAAGATAGGCTAAATTTCAATACTACAGCTAGGAAAGGAGGCAGCTCCGCTGATCAGACAACTTCCCTCCACGGGAGACCCTAATCAATTGTCTTTTCCTCAAGATTCCAAACCCCTAATAGTTTTTGGAACTCAGCCAAAGCTTGAAAAATCTATATGACCCCTTCTCTATACTACATGTAAGAAATGAAATCTCCTAACTTCATACGTTTTCCCTGGTTGTACCACAGACCTGGAATTCTCTATCTCCTTTCTGCCTCTTACTCTAAGTCTTAGCTAAGATCCTTTCTTTTCCAAGAAATTTTTTTCTAGTCCACTTAATTCTAGTGCTTTTAATCTTTGATTATTTCTAGTTCATCTTGTACATATCTTGTTAGTACTAATTCAATGCATGTTATTTCTCTCATATTACAGACCCTTTTGGAAATTTTTTTTGCCTTTGTATCTCTATTGTTTAGGCCAGTTCCTGGTACCTAGTAGGTATTTAATAAATGCTTTTAGATATACTTACTAATTATTTAAATATTGCACCATTACCTATGAACATAAAGAAATGTGGCTGGAAGTCTACATCTCATTGGATATTACATTTTGTATTGTAATGATTATAGGTTTTTACATGTAAAAGGATCATTAGAAGTTACTTTATCCAGAACTTTCATTTTTTAGACAAGTAAATGGAGACTAAGTGAGGCTAACTGATTTACCCAAGATCATTCACTTAGTAGAAGAACCAAAATTCTCACTCATTCAGTACTCATATCATTGTGTCATCTTACTTTCTCAAACTAAATATGCCCTAACAAAGAGAAAGTTTCAAATTCAATGATATTGATAAATTTGAAACTTCATAAATTATGTAATTTGATGAGCTGAAAAGCCATTTTCTTTCTTTTTTTAAACCCTTACCTTTTTTCTTAGAGTAGATACTAAATATAAGTTCCAAGGCAGAAGAACAGTAAGGGGTTGGCACCTGGGGTTATGTGACTTGCCCAGGGTCATACAGTTAGGAAGTATCTGAGGTCAGGCTTTAATCTCTAGCCTCTGAGCCACCTACTTGACCCAACAGTCATTTTTTACATGACTTTTACCAACTGCATGTGGAATAGCTGAATACACCTATACACATACATACAAAAACATACAACATACACATATGAACACATATAATACTCTGCAAGCATCAGTTAACTGATAGGCCTTATAACTTAATTTATGAATATAGTATATATGAAACTTAGCTCAAATTCTATGGACTTTGCAATGATAGAAATAATAAATTCCAGTATAGATTTATTAAGAATTATGAGAGCTGGGTAGCAAAATACTTTTGGTGGGATCACAGGTTTGCTATTAAAATTATTGATGAAAATAGTAATTAAATACTGTAGTATACAGAATTGGGGTCATATAGTTTTTTCTAGCTTTGGCTGAGTTCCAAAAGCTGTTAGAGGTTTGGAATCTTGAGGAAAAGGCAGTTGACTGGATCTTCCGTGGAGGGAGGTTGTGAATCAGCCGAACTGCTTTGATTATCTAGCTTTAATATTGAAATTTAGCCTAGCTTTGATATATTTACTTAAGAAATTATTATTTAGATAAACCCTTTATATCTTCCTTTCCTAATACCATCCCTGCCTTCCCTCCCTTACCTTATATGTCTGTGGAGTTAATAAGGAGAGTAATTGAGAGGAGTTAAATCTGTGAAGAGTTACCTGATTGACAGCATTAGTTATAGTTAGTCAGTCATCATTTATTCCCTTTAGATAGTAATAACACTTAGTAAAGCTGAGTTTAAAGGCAGGTCCTTACTCAGACTCCATTTTTACTTCCCTTCCCCCACCTGAGGTTCCTGAGACAACTGATAGGGCTTTCCTTTGATCCACCTTCCTAACAAACATCCTTCAAACAAAATAAACCCTTTTGTGTTTCAACAGCCCTATTAGTGTAATTTATCTGTTAGTTATTAAGAGGGAAGAAGAGGGAAAGAGACAACATACTCTGGGCTTAGAGGGAAGCTGGGGCATCCATCTTGAAGGAAGGTGTTACTTCAAAACAAGTCCCTTCCTGTGAAATTAACTAAAGCCTGTTTGTTAATTTCAGTCTAGTTTATTTCCCTCAGCTTGTGTTTGAGTCTAAGTCCCAGTCTGTAAACCTGCTGTGTTTGTCTGTTTAGTTTAATTTCTCTTCTCCCTGCAGATCTCTGTTTCCCTTCTGTGTTATACTCTTGACTTCAGTCCTATTATAACCTGAATCTTCTTTAATCCCAGCCTATCTGTAACTGAGATTACCCACTTAGCAAGTCTCAAACATCCTCCTTTCAATTCCCTTATCCCAAACACCTTTCCTCAAAATTATCCACATTACAATACATTAAAGACATGTGAACAAAGTATTCGTTAAGATTTTACTACATGTAAAGGACTTCATTATATATAGGAGATATAGATACAAAGTTGAGATGGTCTGATCTTTATATATAAAATATAAAGTGAAGTAAACCTATCAAAATACATATATCTCTATACAATGATGTTATAACATGTCATCACTGAATGATTTAAACAACATAAAAAAGAATTAAAGTGAGAATTTTACCTACTTAGAGGCACAATTTATGTTGCTATGACCATGATATACATTTTGAATAATAATCCATGAAGGACTAGTTTTAATTGGAAAATATGTTTTTATATTTTCAATACATTCAGTTGTTTTGAGATAACTTAATAAGTACATAAGTGCATAAGTAATATTATCTGTAGAATCAATACATGAAGTACATTAACAATTAGGTCATTTTTCTAAAACAAATTAATGTATCACCCAATGAGCATGTAATATAGAAAAGATGCTGGGAAAGTTGAGTTTTATTCACCTATATTATTCACCCATATTTTTGGAAAAAAGCTATTTGTTGTTTCCTCATATGTAGAATTATGTGGTTGGATTATATAGTCTTTAAAGAAGTTTCCAACTCTACACTTCTTTTATTCTAAACTTGTATAAATAATGTTGTATCAAAATTATTTCATTCAATTTAATGCAATTATCCAGTTTAAATCTTAGATGTTTTTATGCAGTAAATTAAATTACAGTCTAAATGTGGGAATAATTCCATTTTCTGCTTTACCATTATTTGTATTTTATTCAGTTTTTCATGAGATTATTTCTATTTTCTGATATATGGTACCTGACTACTGGAATTTATTTTTTATACATATATTTATTGATTTTTTTATGTAATATTCATTACCAACAATCTTATTTTCCTACACCGTGATTCTTCACTTGTAATAAAGCTTTTTAAAGGGAATTCTATGTAATCAAATGACATATGACTGATGTTGTTAGAACATGTAATAGTCCATAAATATTGCCTCCTATCTCTACAATGAAATAAATAAGAATACATTTTTATTTTTTATCTGGAATATGGTCATTGTGATTTTACAACATTGACATTTGTTTTATTATTTCATTTTAAATTGTTGAAGTCATTTTGCATATTGTTTTCTTGGTTTTGCTTGTTTTACTCCACATCAGTTAATATAGTTTATTAAGTTTCTATCAATATCTCAGAACAAATAGGCAAGGAAAAAGAATTTATTAAGTACACACTAGATATCAGGCACTAGGAGAACTGATAAAAGTTAAAACTGTCCTTCCCTTCATGGATATTACAAAATAATTTAAGGGGATAAAGTGTAAACAGGTATGTATAATGAAGTGATATATAAGAAAAATTAGAAATAATATAAGATCAACAAAAAATCACATGATTATCTCAATAGATGCTGAAAAAGTCTTTGACAAAATACAACTTCCATTCCTATTGAAAATACTAGAGAGTATAGGAATAGAAGGACCTTTCCTAAAAATAATAAACAGTTTATATCTAAAACCATCAATAAGCATCATATGCAATGGGGATAAATTAGAAGCCTTCCCAGTAAGATCAGGCATGAAACAAGGATGCCCATTATCACCTCTATTATTTAACATTGTACTAGAAACACTAGCAGTAGCAATTAGAGAAGAAAAAGAAATTGAAGGTATTAAAATAGTCAATGAGGAGACTAAGCTATAACTCTTTGCAAATGATATGATGGTCTACTTAAAAAATCCTAGAGAATCAACTAAAAAGCTAGTATAAATAATCAACAATTCATTGAAAGAGTATTCCCACAAGAAAGGATGATTTTGTATAATGAGTGAAGTCCACAATCAAGGATTAATGATAAAATCAGAAAGGACCTACATAGCTGACTCCCCTAGCCAACTGCCAGTCCTGATGGAATATGGAGAATTTCCCAGGGTAAGTCAATTGACAATGGCTTTATTAACTGAAGAATTCAAATGTTATCTATCTTATGGATAACAAGGTGAATCAAATGGGGAAGGAGGGTCTTGAAAGGAAAAGGGATTAGGAGGAATCTATATCTAATTAGTTGAGCCTTGGGCTGGCTTTACCCTGACCAGGCAAAAGCCCCTCCTCTCATAAAAATTTAAGGTTCCTCCTTATATACCCTGGTTCCTACTATCCTCACCTATCCTTGGCTTCTCGGGGTTCTGAGAATGCTCCCCACTTGCATTAATAGCTTACATAATCATAGATGTTAAATACTGACATTAAGGGAAAGTAGGAAAATCTTCTTGCCATAAGTATAATTTGATTTGAAGGAGCAAGAAGGTCAAGACCAATACTCTCTATTTTATTTTTTTCTTACAACCAGTTCCTAGACTTATTTATTAGTTAAATAGTTCTTTTACTTTCTTTTTATTAATTTTTCCTTTGACTTTTTGGATGTCCAATTTAGTCTTAATTAAGGATTTTTAATTTCTTCTTTTTGATTTTTTAGTTGCATGCCTAATTCATTGATCTCCTTTTTCTCTATTTTATTGATATAAGCATTAAGGGATATAAATTTTCTCCTGAGTACTGTTTTAGATGTATCCCATAAATTTTGATACATTACTTCCTCAATGTCATTCTCTTTAATGAAATCAGTAATTGTTTCATTGATTTATTCTTTAACACACCTTTTTTGAAGAATTTTATTATTTAATTTCCAATTAATTTTTAAATTGCCTTTCCATGAAACATTATTGATTATAATTTTATTGCATTATGATCTGAAAAAGTTGCATTTATTATTTATGCTTTTCTGCATTTGTTTGCAATGTTTTATGCCCTACCACATGGTCAATCTTTGTATATGTATCATGTGCTGCTGAAGTGAAAATATATTTGTTTTTATTCAATTTCTTCCAGATTTCTATTAAATCTAATTTTCCTAAATTTCATTCACATCCTTTACTTTCTTATTTAATTTTTGATTAGATTTATCAAGTTCTGATAGAGAAAAGTTGAGGACACTCACTAGTGTAGTTTTACTATTTCCCCCTTTAGTTTCTCCTTTAAAAATTTGGATGCTCTACCACTTGGTGCATATATGTTAAGTATGGATTTTACTTTGGTTGTCTGTACTATGTTTTATGAAAAAAATAACCTTCCTTATAGCTTTTAATCATATCTATTTAATTTAGTTTTTTTAGATAATTATTGCTTTTTCCTCAATTTTTTGTCTCTGTTGAAGCTCAATAAATTCTATTCCAGCCTCTACCTTGACTCTTTGTTAGTCTACCTGCCTCAAATGTGTTTCTTGTATAAACAACATACAGTAGGATTCTAGATTTTAATTCACTCTAGCCACTTCCATATTATGGTAAATTTATACCATTTACATTTAAAGTTATGACTACAATCTATATATTCCACTTCATTTTGATTTCTTCTTTCAATCTTGGCCTTTCCTTTTTCACTCTTTCCCTCCAAACCAGTGTTTTGCTTTTCATCATTCCCCCAATCCCTCTCCCTTCTATTATTTCCCTTCCCACTCCCACCCATCTTATTCCCCTCATAATTCTCTATAGGTTCTTTTAATCATCCCTGACTTCTCCCTCTCTTATATTGCTCCCCTCCCCACTATCCACTTTCTAGTTCCCCTTCTACTTTTCTATAGGGTAAGATGGGATTTTGTACCTGAATAAATCTTGCTATTCCTTCCCCATCTGAGCTAATTCCAATGAGAGTAAGTTGTAAGTATCACCTATCACCACCCTCATCCTCCCCTCCATTGTAATAATTTTCCCGCCTAAATTCTTTATGTGATATAATTCATCCTATTTTTCTTCACTTTTCTCCTTTTTATTAGTGCAATTCTCTTTTCTATCCCTAATTTTTTACATCATCCTAAATAGCTTACTACCACACCCCCTATCTATATATACATCTTCTAACTATTATAATAAGGATAACAATTTTAAATAATTACAGATATCATCTTTCCATGTAGGAATATAAACAATTTGACCTTATTGAAGCCCTTAATTTTTTTCTCTCTTTTATTTACATTTTCTTACTACTCTTGAATTTTGTAGTTGGACATTAAATTCTCAATTAAGGTCTTGTCTTTTCCTCAGGAATGCTTGGAAATGTTACATTTTATTAAATGATCCATACTTGCCCATGAAAGAATAGAATTAGTTTTTATGGGTAGGTGATTCTTGGTTGTAAACCTAGTTCCCTTGCCTTCCAAAATATCAAATAGAGCTCAGTTGACCCTTCTACTCTCATTGAGTCTCCAGGATCAACCGACTAACCTCAGGATTCTAAATCGTTTTCAACTCTCAGAAACTCTGCAGTAAGGCTTTGCAGGGCTGACATGCACCCTTTTGCACTACATTTTGCCCATTTTCTCTTTTCTAAATTTGCATCTTGCAACATTTAGTGGTTACTAAGGTCTAAGGGATTACTACTCTTATCCTAAGCTAAAAATCTAACTAAGCTCTTATCCCTAACTAAGTTTGCAAATTAAGAAAAAGGGTTGCTATCTCCTAAACTATGCTAAAACTAGTCTAAGCTAAACTAAGACGGGTTATGGTAAAGGCATCGGAAAGGAAGGGGGATTTAAGTTTTGCAAAAAAATTTTAACAGAAAGGAAAAACAAATTAAATTTAAATATTCATAAATATTCTTAAAGCTAACATTTGCTAACTAGAACAAAGAATTGAATTCTATCTATCTATTTAATTTTATGAACTAACAAGAAAATATTAACTAAGAAAAAAATTTTTGCAATATAAGCTCCTAAATTCTAGTTCACTTTTTAAAGTTAGTGTATGAATATTAGTACACTTATGCTTATGTTAGAAATGTTAGTGAGAATAAATAAGACTTCATTTCTTTGTAAGTCTGTTGGTCAAACCATAGACTTATGCTATGTACAATATTTACAAAGAAAGTTTAGAAAATCTGTCCCTGTACTAACTTACCAAAGTAATTAAACTGTCCCTGTGTGTTAATAAAACTTATTGCTAAGGGTTAGTAAGCAAAATGACATATTTACATGAAGTGTCAGGTGATTTGAGTAGAAGGTGTCTGAACCAAAGTAAGAGAAATTTCTGAACTAAGGCAGACATGCTCTTCTCTCTTAAGTGTAAATTTAGTATTTCATATTTAGATGTGAAGTCAGGAAAATGTTTTATGTGTTGTCTGGTGTGACTTATCCATGTAATGATGGGTTACATACTTACTCCACCAGAATTCTTTTGCAATGTGCATGTACTGCTTGGATGGAATCTAGTGTTATGTGCAGTGAGAATTCTGTTGGGTGTAAGTTATCTCCTTCAAATACATGTGTCCAACGCTGATCCTCTTCACAGTGTGGATGTCCTTCTTCACAGTGTGGATGTCCTTCTTACGATTGATGCATTCAGTCATGGATGTCTTTTGTAGTTCTCAGGTTTGCTGTCCTCGTGAAGATCTGAGAAGTCAGCAATGCCTCACTTGTGCGTTTGATGTTATCCTGTGCTTGTTAACTTACACTTGTGTCATTTGATTTACCTGTGCTTGTCATCTTGCACTGGAACTGATGTTCTAGTGTGCTTACTTGTATCAGGAACAAAGTTCAAATGTCTATCAAACGTGAATAATTTTTCTTCTTTCCTTTTTTCTTTTGCAGTTTAATAAAGATTATTATAGGTAACAAAAGAGTTCATGATTAAGTCGTTGTGCTTGTCATTTATTCGTCATCATCAGTTTCTAGATTTGGGATTGATTGTAAATCAAATGTTGTGTCTTCTTCTTTCATTGATTCTTTTTCATTGTCATAATTGTTTGCAGATGATACTTCTAAGTAATTGGGATTGGGATAATCATTTGGGTATAAAATTTGGTATAATGTCTGATTGTTTACTGGCTCTAGGTCTACTTCTGGTTCTGATTCATGCTCTTATTGTTGTTCTGATTGCTGCTCTGGTTCTATGGTCTCATGTATAGGCTGTGGACTTTTTGAGGACTTGTTTGACCGATAGGTTGGTGCTAGTTGATCTTTGTACTGTATAGTATCTGGGTCTTGCAGTTGTTGCTGGGACGTGTCTTTTGCGGGTTTGACATGGGTGACATGGAACCAAGGATCCTTTCCTTTAATTTTGATTGCACTCGGAGTAGTTAGAATAATTTGGAATGGTCCAAGCCACTTGGGTTCTTACACCTACTTCTTAGCGAAGTTTCTGGTGTAAACATAATCTCCAGGTTGGAAGTTGAGTAGATTAAAATCAAAGGGTACTCTTTGATGTATCAAGCCTAATTTATGGAGTTGATTTAATCATTGCTTGAGTAATTTAATATATTCATAGAGTTTGCATTCCATACACAGGTGTGATAATTTGTGAATGCTTTGAGGTGATTTACCATGGAATGGTGGATGTCCATACAGCATTTCGAATGGGGAAACATGTGTAATGCTGTTGGGTTGGCATCTTAGGTGGAATAGTGTCAATGGTAATGCATCAGGCCATTTTATATGAGTTTCTGCACATAATTTTACTACTAGAGTCTTCAAAGATTTATTCATGCATTTAATCTGCCCATTTGACTGTGGTCTAAATATTCAGTGAATATGTCTTTTCACTCCTAAGGTTTCATAAAGTGTAGCTAAAATTTTATTCGCTAAATGGGACCCAGAATCTGATGCAATGTGTAGCAGAATAGAGAATCTAGGTATCAATTCTCTCAGTAAAATTTTCACAACAAACGCTGAGGTGTTAAGTTTTGCTGGAAAAGCTTCTGTCCACTTAGTTAATCTATCCACTATCACTAAAGCATACCTATAACCATGATTTCTTGGCATTGTGATGTCATCAATTTGTAAGCATTCAAATGGTGTGTAAGCTAATGGTTTTCCTCCCACACTATGGACTTTTGTGATTGTCTGGTTGTAATGCATACAAATTTTGCAACTCTGTGAAACTCTCATAGCAACTTCATATACGCCCCTTGCATTCCAATACCTATTTATAGAATCTGCCATGCCCAGACTTCCATAATGCCCTTTCTGGTGTAGTGCACTGCAAAAGGTGAAATATAGGGATTAAAGTAACATAGGTTTTCCATTTGCTTCCAGCCAAAGTTTGTTAACAAGATATGCACAGTGATGTTTCTTCCAAACTTTCACTTCATTTGGGGAGTATGCGTTTTTAAGATCATCTTCCTCCACCAAAGATAATTTCAGAATTGTAAGTGGTCCATACTTTGCTGCGTATTTGGCTGTGATGTCTACACGTTTGTTCCCTAATTCCATTGGTCCTTGGATTTTGGTATGAGCTTTGCAATGGATGACTGACACTTGGGCTAGTAATTGGATTGCATCCAACAACTGATTGATTAAATTCCCATACACTATTTGTTTGCCATTGGATATAATGAAGCCTCAATTTTTCCAGATTTCAGCAGAATGATACATGATCGAAAAAGCATAATTTGAATCAGTAAAAATGTTTGCTTTGTGATTTTTGGCAAGTTTCAGAGCGTGTATCAAACCGACTAATTCTGCTCCTTGAGCATCATAGTAGATGGTAATGATGAGTATCAAGGGTCTCAGAGGCTATCACTACGGTTGCTCCGGTATATCTCTGATTGTCTACTACATATGACGATCCATCTGTGAATAAGGTTATATCAGGGTTTTTCATGGGCTTATCGTTTAAATCACGTCTTTTTTTTCTGCACGATGTTAAGTGCATCTTCACAGATGTGTAGACTTTCTCTCTTCAGAGGTAAATCTGCAATCAGAGTCGCAGGATTTAAGTTTCTGCACCAGTGAAACGTTATATTTTCATTAGCTAACAAGATTGCTTAGTATTGTGATAGTCTTTGGGAGGTGAATGCTTGTAAGGTTGTGTTTCTTAAAGTAGATTCCACTTAGTGTGGGGAAAATACTTTCAGTTTACTCCCTAATACCAAGGATGAAGATTTTCTAATCATGATACTACAGCAGCTATGGCTTTTAAATAATTGGGCATACCACAAATCACAGAATCTAATTTAGAGCTGTAGAAAGCAACTGATCTTAGTCTATTCCTGAATGATTGTATGAGAACACTAGAGGCTATCCCTTTATCTTCGTGTACATAAAGTAGGAATGGTTTGTCATGATCAGGGATATCTAGGGCTGGAGCTGATAGAATAAGTTATTTTAATTTCTCTATTGCATGGATATGATCTTTAGTCAGCTTTAATGGTTCTTGAACTTCCTTCCTGGTTAGCTCTATCAGAGGTCTTGTGATGAGAGCATAACCTGGAAGCCAGTTTCTATGGAAGCTCGTTATTCCTATGATTGCCCTGAATTGCTTTTTGATCTTAGGCAAACTCAAATTTTGTATATGCTGTGTTCTCTTCTGGGAAATTCTTCTGGAGTCTTTCTCTAGAATGAATCCTAAATAATTTACTTTTTCCCTCACGAATTGAAGTTTCAATTTGGAAATTTTATGGCCCCCTTTGCCTAGCTCTTTGATTAAATGTATGCTATCAGAGTAACAGACTTCACCACAAGGTTTGAAGGACATGATGGCATCAATAGGAAGGTGTGTTCAAGAGTTAGAGGTCCAAATGTTAGCATTTTAACTTTTAGCTTTGGGACTTGTTGTGATACCCCAGAAGTTCCTCTTACTCTCAAACTGCCTTGATATTGGCATCTATCAGGTGCCTCCTGTAAAATGGAACAAGTTGTACCAGTGTCCAGTAGTCCTTCATAGTGTACCCCCCCCCAGATTTCTAGGGTAACTAATGGTTCTCCACTGTCATTGGACTTTACTGGCACTAGGGGTAGTAAAGAATCCTCATTATTTCCTGTACACTTATCATTGGTCCAGTGTTGCATATGGTCTTTTCTGTCTAAACTCAAACTTCCTATAGCACCATTCGGCAAGTTCAGTTTAGAATCAGGAATACAGAAAGCAGGCTTAAAGAGCATACTCTCATTGAGAGCTGGTAAGTCATTGTCATTTGTGCAAATTTCATGTTGACTTTCGCTAAGAGCTGCAGATATGGAGGTTTGATTTGACTTACTGTCCACTCTGATATTTAAAGAACTGTCATGCCCCAAATCAGAAGTTTTCCCCTCAGTAGTATCCGGGCACGTGCGGTAGTTAGATTGTGTTCCCTTCAACACTTCAGGTACAACTACTGATTCAAAACCCGACTGATGTTCCCTATCTTGCCCTGCTGCTTTTTGTTTGTTTGTTTGTTTTTTCGCATTTCCACTGGTTTTATTATGTGTGGTCAGTAAAGACTTATTTACACATTATTGATAGTTACATGGGTGTGGTCTTTTCAGGTCTACATGCCCAATCATGTCCTCATCAACCCAAGTGTCCAAGCAGTTGTTTTTCTTCTATGTTTCTACTCCTATAGTTCTTCCTCTGAATATGGGTAGTGTTCCTTTCCATAAATCCCTCAGAATTGTCTTGGGTCATTGCATTGCTGCTAGTATAGACGTCCATTACATTCAATTTTACCACATGTTGGTTATTGTCATTTCCTTTTGAGTCATTGTTATTCTTAGACCATTTAGAATTATAGAAGGTCTTTCAATTGCCTCTGTCTCTTTGATTTTGATTATCATTTCTGGAAAAATCTATTTGCTGCTTAATTCTACAAAATTGAAGGATGTGCCCAATCTGTCCACATAGGTAGCAATGTGGGGATGATTTTGTTCTTTGGGTGTTGCTAGTAGGTTGCCTATACTGATTTTGGCTCCTACTGGTTTGGAGAGCAAAATTTTTCACTACCTCTATTTCTTTCTCCCGCTTTGCCTGCTTTAATTGTTATTTCAGATCAGCTATCACTTCATTCTTATCAGTTTCAGATTGTCTAGCTAATCTTGCCTCTTTTTGTTTTGAGTCATGAATGTAAGATGCATGTTGCCTTACATCCTCCAGTGGTAGTGATTTCCCCGTGGACAACTCTGTCTAAAATAGTTTTGTATCGGGATTGAGGTTCCCTTCACAAACTATCTATGTATGTGGTCGATGGTATCCTGGGCATGTGTGTCTCCGAGACCAAGAATTGTTTCTGCAGCTTCGATTACCCTATCTAGAAAACTACTTGGGTGTTCTTCTTCCCCTTGTTCCAGTTTTTTTAATTTTTGCCATGCATTTCGTCTTTTAGCATATAATCTCATTGCCTCAATCAAATCTGCTCTGCATCTATTAAATATCTCATGTTGGCATGCTGTGTAAAATCTAGGTCTTGATGAACCAGTATACTAAATTCCAAATTGGGGTTCGTCCTAGTTTCATTGAGGAATTTTTCCTTTTCTGAGGGAGAGTAAAATTCCCCCAAAAGAAATTCAACTTCATCAAAAGTAGGGTTGAATAAAGTGAACACCCTTTTTAGCTCTTTGAGGCTTTTGAAAGGTTTTTCATAGAACTTGGGGAATCACCTTTTTAGAACTTCCATATCACTTGGAGTGAATGCCTTGTATGTCTTTACATGCACCACTCCCTCTCCTGGTTGAATAATGGTTCTGTCCACAATCGGTAATACAGACTACAGCGTTTTGGATTGGTTGATCTTCTGTGGTGTTATAGCATCCTAAAAATTTCGATTCCAAAATCTCCAGTTTGAGGATTGTATGCTTATCTTATTCTTTTCCCTCTCTAATTTGTTTTAACACTTGGAACAGTAGCTTGATATTATCTACTAGTTCCCCAGAGTTAGCATCAGTTTTTGCAGGAGATGTCTTAAAGTAATTACAAAGGTGAATCAGAACTGCCTTAGAGATTACAAGAAATTTCAAAAGAGATAGGATAATTGCAATAGCCGTGGGGATGAAACATATGCATTCAGCTAGGGTAAAGGCAAACCATTTATAATAATCATATATTTCTAGCATTAGTTGCACTAGATTTGGAACTTTTACTAACCAAAAGTTGCACAGACCTCGCATGAGCAACCAAGCAATTATGGAGATACTGACTAAAATAAATTTAATTCTTGCCAGATTCATTTTTGTTGTTTCAGAAGATTGCAGTTTTTTTTTTTGTTAACTATGCTTGTCAGATGTTATATGGGGATTAAGCTTGTAGGGTAATAAACTGGTAGTGATAAGGGAATAGGTTAGAGGTAATAGGGAAATTAAGGCAGAGGTAAGGTTGTAATAGGGGATAAGGCAGATAAGGGACTAACGGTAGTGTGAATAGGGATAAGACACTGTGGATAGGTGTTTGTGGATCCCTAAGACAGTAAAATGGATGAGGAAGGTACAATGGTAAAGGTGGTAAATTGAGGTGGTAGGAGAAATAAGGGAATGACTGAGTTTAGTAAATATAAACACAGAGGTATAAAGAATTGCAAGGGAGAAGATGAGATATTTTGGGCAAGCAGCTACAGCCTGGGAGATACAGACTGGGACACAGGTTTAAGATAGAGACACTAACGGGAAACAGACTGAGCCCTTCAAGTAGGAAGGGCACTTCTACAGACAAAGGTTAGGGCCAGCCAAGAATGGCTTGAAACTGACTAGAGGGCTTTCTAGTCAGTTTCTCAGGTTCACAAAGGAAGATTTCAGAGGAAGTACTAAGATTACACTTCCTCCAAAATGAATGCCTCCAATTCCCATCGGGACCCAGAAACAATATCATTCCTTTCTCCCCTTCTCCATCTCTTATCAATCAACTAATGAAGTACTCAAAGGTTTGATTAAGTGATAAACAGGGTTTATTGAGTTTAAGGTTGATTGGAAGGGATGGAGGAATACAAGGTAACTCTAACAGCCACCTAGAGAAAGCTTCAGGTGGGGGAGGGAGACAGGAATGTGAGACTGAGAAAGGACCTGCCCTAACTCAGCCCCCAAGAGGTTTTTTGTAATCTATAGTGTTAGGAAAGTTGGATGCAATGATTCAAGAGATAATTTGTAACAAGGGTAAGCCCTATTTGACTACAGGGAAACTAAATCTACCAAGTTTGAATGCTAACACCCAGATCCACCCTCCTTTCAAAAATTCAGAAAAATTCAGGAAGGGAAAATGATGATTGGGAATAGGAGAGGTTAGGGAGATCCAAAGGAAATAGATAAGCTCACAAATTTTAAGAGAAAAGCTGAAGAATATAGGCCAGATTTTCAGTCCAAAGAATAGAGCTCAGTTGACCCTTCTACTCTCATTGAGTCCCCATCAGAATCAACTGACTAACCTCAGGATTCCAAACCATTTTCAACTGTCAGAAACTCTGCAGTAAGGCTTTGCAGAGCTAATATGCACCCTTTTGCAATCCAATTACCAGCCCACATTTCAGTTATCCATTGCAAAGCTCATACCAAAATCCAAGGACCAGTGGAATTAGGGAACAAACGTGCAGATATCACAGCCAAATACGCAGTAAAGTATGGACCACTTACAATTCTAAACTTATCTTTGGTGGAGGAAGATGATCTTAAAAACACATACTCCCCAAATGAAGTGAAGGATTGGAAGAAACACTGGGGTACATACCTTATTAACAGAGTTTGGCTGGGAGCAAATGGAAAACCTATGTTACCTAAATCCCTATATTTCACCTTTTGCAATGCACTACTCCAGAAAGGGCATTATGGAAGTCTGGGCATTGCAGATTCTACAAATAGGTATTGGTATACAAGGGGCATATATGAAGTTGCTATGACAGTTTCACAGAGGTGCAAAATTTGTATGCAAATTAATTTGGGAAGAATGGTCATTTTTATTATGTTAGCTCTTCCTACCCATGAGCAATTGATATTTTTCCAATTGTTTAGATCTAGTTTTAATTGGAAAGTGTTCTGTAGTTGTTTTCATATAATTCTTGTGTTTGTTTTGGTAGATAGATTCCTAAGTATTTTATATTGTCTAGGGTGATTTTTAAATGTTGTTTCTCTTTCTACCTCTTGCTGCTGTGATGTGTTGGAAATATATAGAAATGCTGATGATTTATGTGCATTTATTTTGTATCCTGCAAATTTGCTAAACTTGTTGAATTTTCTACAAGCTTCTTAGTTGATTCTCTAGGATTTTTAAGTAGACCATCATATCATCTGCAAAGAGTGATAGCTTAGTATCCTCATTGCCTATTTTAATATAATACCTCCAATTTCTTTTTCTTCTCTAATTGCTACTGTTAATGTTTCTAGTACAATGTTAAATAATAGAGGTGATAATGGGCATCCTTGTTTCACTCCTGATCTTATTGGGAAGGCTTCCAATTTATCCCCATTACATATGATGCTTTTTGATGATTTCAGGTATATACTATTTATTATTTTTAGGAAGGGTCCTTCTGTTCCTATACTTTTCAGTGTTTTCAATAGGGATGGGTGCTGTATTTTGTCAAAGGCTTTTTCAGCATCTATTGAGATAATCATGTGATTTTTGTTTGTTAGTTTGTTGATATGGTCAATTATGTGGATGGTTTTCCTAATGTTGAACCATCCTGGCATAACCATCCTGCATTCCTGGTATAAATTCCACCTGATCATGATGGATATTCCTCTTGATCACTTGTTGGAGTCTCTTTGCTCGTATTCTATTTAAGATTTTTGCATCTATGTTCATTAGGGAGATTGGTCTGTAGTTTTTCTTTCGCAGTTTTTGATCTACCAGGCTTTGGAATCAGTACCATATTTGTGTCATAATAGGAATTTGGTAGGACTCCTTATTTGCTTATTATATTCAATAATTTGTATAGCATTGGGATTATTTGCTCTTTGAATGTCTGATAGAATTCATTTGTGAATCCATCAGGCCCTGGTGACTTTTTCTTAGGGAGTTCTTTGATGGCTTGTTCAATTTCTTTTTCTGATATGGGATTATTTAGGTATTCTATTTTTTCTGCTGTTAATCTAGGCAATTTATATTTTTGTAAATATTCATCCATATCACCTAGATTGTTATATTTATTACCATATAATTGGGCAAAATAGTTTTTAATGATTGCCTTAATTTCCCCTTCATTAGAGGTGAGGTCTCCCTTTTCATCTTTGATACTGTCAATTTGGTTTGCTTCTTTCCTTTTTTTATTATATTGACCAGTACTTTGTCTATTTTATCTGTTTTTCCAAAACATCAGCTTCTAGTTTTGTTTATTAATTCAATAGTTCTTTTACTTTTGATTATATTAATTTCTTCCTTGATTTTTAGTATTTCTAATTTAGTTTTCATCTGGGGATTTTTAATTTGCTCATTTTCTAGTTTTTTTTAAGTTGCATGCCCAATGCATTCATCTCTGCCCTCCCTAATTTGTTAATATATGCACTCAAAGATATAAATTTCTCCCTGAGTACTGCCTTAGCTGCATCCCACTGCATTTGGTAGAATGTCTCATCATTGTCATTCTGTTCAATGAAATTGTTGATTGTTTCTATGATTTCTTCTTTGACTAACTGGTTTTGGAGAATCATATTATTTAATTTCCAATTAGTTTTTTATTTGCCTGTCCAGGTACCCTTACTAATTATTATTTTTATTGCATTATGATCTGAGAAGTTTACATTTATTATTTCTGCTCTTTTGCATTTGTTTGCAATGTTTCTATGCCCTATTACATGGTCAATCTTTGGGAATGTACCATGTGTAGCTGAAAAGAAGGTGTATTCCTTTTTATTCCTATTTATTTTTCTCGACATATGTATTAAATCTAATTTTTCTAGGACTTTATTCACCTCTCTTACCTCTTTCTTATTTAATTTTTGGTTTGATTTATCTAGATCTGAAAGAGGAATATTTAGATCTCTCACTATTATGGTTTTACTATCTATTTCCTTCTTGAGCTCTGCCAGTTTCTCCTTTAAGAATTTGGATGCTATGCCATTTGGTGCATACATATTGAGCACTGATATTCCCTCATTGTCTATACTGCCTTTTATCAGGATGAAATTACTTTCCCTGTCTTTTTAAATCATATCTATTTTTACTTTGGCTTTGTCAGAAATCATGAACACCACTCCTGCCTTCTTTTTCTCATTTGAGGCTCAAAGAATTTTGCTCAAGCCCTTTACCTTAAATTTGTGTATGTCCAAAGCCTAATATGTGTTTCTTGTAGACAACATATGGTAGGATTTTGGTTTCTAATCCACTCTGCTGTTTCCTTCTATTTTATGGGCGAGTTCATCCCTTTCACATGCAGAGTTATAATTATCAGTTGTGTATTTGCTCACATTTTAATATCCTCTCCTAGTTCTACCTCTTCTTCTTGCACTATTTCCTTTTAAACTAGTGGTTTGCTTTAAGACAGTAACCCTTGCCCCCTCCCTTGATTTACTTCCCTTTCTACCCCCTCCCTTATTATTCCCCTATTTTTATTTTTAAGGTCTAATGAATTCCCTCTCCCTTCTTCTCCCCTTCCTTTTTTGACCTCACCACTCCCCTGCTCCCCTTGGTTTACCCTTCTGACTTTCTCAGTAGGGTTAAATGAGTTTTATATCCCAATGGATATAGCTACTCTTCCCTCTACAGGTTAATTATACTGAGAGTAAGGTTTAAATATTACCTCTTAATGCTCTCTTCCTCTCCTTCTTATAATAGTATTCATCCCTTCTCCTTCCCATGCTCTCTTTGTGTGTAATAGAAAGTCCTATTTTTCTTATTCATTCATTTCTCTTGGTGTCCTCTACTATTGGCCCCTTCTTTCCCACCCCCATATCATCTTAGACCATTTAGTATTCCAACCTCTCCCTATGAATTATTCTTCTGATTACTATAATAGTGGATACTATAATAGTGAATAAAGTTCACTACAGAGAATTATATGTAACATTTCTCCACATAGGAATACAAATAGTTAGATCTTATTGAAGCCCTTAAGGGGGCAAATTAAAAAAAATAAGAGTTTTCTTTCTTTACCTTCTGTTTCTTATTTACCTTTTCATGTTTCTCTTGATTTTTGTGGTTTGATATTGAACTTTCCATTTAGTCCTGGTCTTTTCTGTGCAAATAGTTGGAAATGTTCTATGAATGTTGAATGCCCAAACTTTCCCCTGGAAGTATATAGTTAGTTTTGATGGGTAGGTGATTCTTGGTTGTAGACCCAGTTTTGTTACCTTTCTGAATATCATATTCCAAGGCTTGAGGTCTTTTATTGTGGAGGCTGCAAGATCCTGTGTGATCCTTATTAGTGCTTGATATCTCAATTGTGTCGTTCTGGCTTCTTTTAAGATTTTATCTTTTACTTGGAAGCTCTTGAATTTGGCTATTATATTCCTGGGGGTTGTCTTTTCTGGGTCTAGAGTAGAGAGTGATCTATGGATCCTTTCAGTGTCTATATTACACTCTTGTTGTAGAACTTCAGGGTATTTTTTTCTGAATAAATTCTTTTATTATGGAGTCTAAATTTCTATTCATTTCTGCTTTTTCTGGAAGACCAATGATTCTCAAATTTTCTCTTCTAGACCTGTTTTCTTGATCTGTCACTTTCTCATTGAGATATTTCATGTTTCCTTCTATTTTATCAGTCTTTTGCCTTTGTTTCATTTGTTCTTGCTGTCTTGAGAGATCATTGGCTTCTAATTGCCCAATCTTGTCTTTAGAGATGGGTTTTCTGCTATAATGTTTTGATTTTCCTTTTAGATTTGGTCTATCCTGTTTTCCAGCTGTTTGTTTTTGGTCTCCAACTTGCTTATCAATTCTTTTGTTTTGGGGGCATCTTTTTTTGAAATGCCCAATTCTAGCTTTTAGAAACTGGTTTTCCTTTTCCAATTGGGAAAATCTGCCTTTTAAACTGTTATTTTCTTTTCAGATCTCTTCCATCTTTTTCATCACCTCAGATTTGAACTCTTCAAGAGCTTGTGACCAGTTTTCATTGTTTTGGGAAGGTTTGGATATGATTCTTTGTTTGTTCTCTGATGTTTGCTCTGTTGTCTGGATTTTCTCTGTCTAAAATTTGTTGAGTGTTAAAGATTTCTTCTTGCTGATCTTTCTCTTCTGGGGTTTCTGAATCTGGCTTGCCATTTTTGTTCAGCACTCTCTCAGCTTTTTTCTCATGCCCAGGGTCTGTCTGCACTCTTTAGGCTCCTGATGTCTCAGGTCTAGTTGTTCTCAGGGTCAAGCCCCCTGGTGGTTCCTTTGCTTGTTCCTCTGCCCGAAACTACTTTAACAGCCTCAGGGCATAGCTTCCACAGTTGTGCACCCCTCTGCACTGGGTCCCTGCCCAAGATCTGCCTGCTCTCAGGATCTACACCCATGCCTAAGCTCACGATCCACATGTGTGCTTGAGCTCAGTGTCTGTGTTCAAAGTCCACACATTCTTTAGCCTCTTGGGGTCTTAAGTCTTGCTGTCCTCAGGACCTGGCCCTGGTGACCACAGCTGACTGCCAAGGTCCCAAATTTGCTCTGACTCTTTTGAGCTGGCTTTGGCACATTAGGTGGTATTTGGGGGTTGGGGGGACGATTGGTCAGGTAGCATTTTAGTGAGAGCTGTTTCACCTCTTTATAGCATGGAAATGTCCTAATTCCAAGTACCTTCAATGCTGCACCCTGTTGTGGGGTCCCTTTGTTCCTCTGGATTTGTTTTTATGTCTTCTTGAGGAGTCCTATATGTGTGACTTAGGAGTGGTCAAGCAGCTGCTTTTTACTCTGTTGCCATCTTTACCTGGAAACTCCCTCAATTGTTTTTCAGTGAAATATTTCATATTTTCTTCTATTTTTCATTTCATAATTCTTTTATTGCTTCTTCAGGTTTCATGAAGTCATTAGCTTCTATTTGCCCAATTCTAATTTTTAAAGAATGAATGTTTTCCTTGAGCTTTTGATACTCCTTTTCCATTTGGTCCATTCTGCTTTTCATGGAATTCTTTTCTTTATTGGGTTTCTTTTTACCTCTTTTTTCTGTTTGTTCAGTTCTGCTTTTTAGAAAACTCTTTTCTTCATTGAAATGTTGTGTTTTTTGTATAGTTGACCAATTTTGCCTTTTAAGTTATGTTCTTTTTTGCATTACTTTCATTTCTTTTTCTCATTTTCTTCCTATTTTTATTTGACCTGTCATTTGATTTTTGAATTTGTTTTTGAATTATCCAAGCACTTAAGTCCAATTTCCATTTTCATTTGAAGTTTGCATGTGATTGCTTGGATCTCACCATTCGATCGATTCTGTGTTTCACTCTTTATCTTCATAGAAATTTTCTAGGGTTAGGTGTTTCATTTTCTGTTTGCTCTTTTTCCTGAGTTCTTTTGCCTGTGTACTGGGAATTGTTAAATCTGATGATTCTGTCTCCTCTGCTGATAGCAGGACTTGGCACTGTGAGCTATTTTGTCCTGGCGATACATCTTCATTGACACATGGGCTTGAAAGGACCAAGTGCTATCCAGGCCTCACTGTGGGATAATGACAGGGCCTGAGATTTCAGTGGGTGGGTCTGGGGTTTGGATTGATTTGCTATTGTATGCGGGGTCCCAGGATTCTCAAGTTGGCCTGTGCTTAGCTTCTGAACCTGGCGCAATAAGTTGGTAGGAGTGGGGTGGGGTTAGTCAACCAGCACTCTTCTGTGGAATTTGCATCCTGTTCCCTTTTTCCTGTGAAAATTGACTTTCTCTACCTACCTTTCAACTTGTAGTCAGTGGGAGACCCCCCCTCACTTCTTGCTGTTTGTTTTTGATTCCTATTATTTTTAGGTGCTTTTAAAATATTGATTTCAAAGGATTGTCAGAGGGCTTTCAGCTTTTGCTGCTGCTATTGGAGGAATGTTTAAATAGTCTAATAAGAAGCTTTGATTCAACTGTGGAAGGAATACTCATGCACTGGAATTTATTCATTAAGGAAAAGGAGGTGATGTGGTTAGATCTGTGCTTTATGAAATTTATTATGTAGAGAATATGTTAATTTGGAGAAACTTGAGGCAAGGAATATCAACAAGCACATTATTGTAATAATCTAGTCAAAAGGTGATGGGCCTACATCAGAGTAATTTACTATAGATTGATAAAATTTCTTATTTAATATGACCTCATAATATTGGATAGTATTCAGGTACCACAATTGATTCCATTGCTATTATTTTATAATGGAACTAATAGTTTTATGTTTATTAATATGTTCTGTGCCACTTTTAGATTTTGAACTGGGACACAATATATTATAAAACCTTTGATTATTCTTAATATTACCTAAGAAAATATTACTGGAGACTTGCATTTCAAGAGCTAAGATGGCAGGGTAATTGATGTTCGTTTTACCCAAACCCTCCAAACACACAAAATAGAAAATAAAGCACTTTACAACACAGGAAAATTAGGATAATTAAAGAGATACTTCTCAATGATGTCAGAAGGAGGTTGGTATCCCAGTGAGTAGTGCATCAGGGATAACCTGGAGTATACACAGAAGAAGGAAACTGCAGAGTGCATACCAGGCTAGAGCATTTCCATGTGATATGGGAGCAGCCCTGCTCATTGCCAGGTAGTCTGAAGCAATGAAATAGTAGATGGATAGCAACCAAAAAATAGCCATAAAGAGGCCAGAGGGCAAAATTTAAAGCAGTCCTCAGTGTGGTTTGAGACCAGGAAACCAGCAAGGGGAGGAGAGTAGCTCAATGGTTACTCTACCTGATTTCATCTATCCTAAGGCAATGAACCCACAGTACAGGTAACAGGCTAATGTAGGAGGCAAAAGAAACTGAAAGCAGAAGGAAAAGAATCCCGCTGGGAAGGGGGAATCTTCTTCAAGACTTTCCACAAGAAGCTTGCCAGTTTACTCCCTGGAATTACACACTGAGGAACACAGAGAGAGCTGGTCTTATCACAAGAACCAGAGAGGGCTATACTATAAGCTTGAATGGCACTCCCTCCTCCCTTAGAGCAAAGTAAAAACTCAACAGAGAAGCAAGATAATGAGGGAGTGAAATAATGACTAAAAATGAACAAAAGGTAAAGGAAAAACCTAACATTATAAAGTTTCTTAAGCATCAGGGAAGATCAAAATATAAACTGAGAAGAGGGTAACTGGCAAAAAGAAAGTATATGAAGCCTCAAAGGAAAGTGAGAAAGGATGTTACACCCCAAAGACTTCTTGGGAGAAATTTGAATAGAAGCTTAAAAAAAAGAAGTGATTGAAAGTTTGGACAACTCAGAACCTAGAATGGACTAAATGGAAAAAGAGGTTAAAATCACAACAAAACAAAACAGAACTACTGAAAATAAACAGCTCCCTAAAGACTGGAATGAGACAGGTGGAAAAGGAGGGAAAACATGGAAGAAAAAAATCCTTAAAGAATAGAATAGGCCAAATGTAAAAGGAAACATAAGAGTTCAAGAAATAAAATAAATTCTTAAAATTTTATTTGAACAAATTGGAGCTAATGACACCATAAGGCACAATAAAATAATTAGATAAAATAAAAAAAATATTCAAAATACCTTGCTGGAAAAAATAGAAAACAGAAAACAGAAGACAGAAGAGACTATCTATTGGAACACTTAAAAGCTATGAAGAGGAAAAAGAGCCTGGATAATATATTATGAGAAATCATGAGGGGAAACTTTTCCAATATCTTTGAGCAAGATGAGAATATAGAAATTGAATGAAATGACCAATTAGCTCCTGAAAGAC
This sequence comes from Gracilinanus agilis, assembly GCF_016433145.1. Classification (NCBI taxonomy): domain Eukaryota; kingdom Metazoa; phylum Chordata; class Mammalia; order Didelphimorphia; family Didelphidae; genus Gracilinanus; species Gracilinanus agilis. The sequence goes on along the minus strand of NC_058133.1, from coordinate 297,579,154 downwards.
ATCCTAATAGAATATATCCCCAGACTATTATAGAAATTTTTTTAAAAATTACAGATTAAAGATAATACTGGAAGCAGCCCAAAGGAAATAATTCAAATATTGTGAAGCCACAATCAGGATTACACAATACTTGGAAGTGTCTACATTAAAGGACCATAAGGCATGTGATACTAACCACAACTTTTCGGGGGGGATTTACATTTAAATGAAATAGAGGACTTCCAGACATTGCTGACAAAAACACAAACAAACAAACAAAATACAGAACTGAACTGAACTGAAAAGAAAATATTGGGACATACTTTGACATTCAAGAGAAGTATAAAAAGGTAAAGAGAAAAGCGAAAACTAAAGGGTTTCAAGAATGATAGAATGATGAATTGAGTAAACTCATACCTGGAATGGTGATTATTAAGATACTTAATTCAGAGATTCATATTACAAATGTTATCCTTTGTCAAAGAATGAACTTTTGGAACCTTATTGCAGATCAAAGCATGTCATCCTTACTTTTATTTCCTTCAGAATTTTTTACTGTTTTATTGTATAATGGTGATAATGTGTCTTAATTTATGCCATGAAGAATATGGAAATGCATATTGCGAGAAAACACTGCTATAACCTATATCAGACTATTTGCTGCCCCTAGAAGTTGGAAAGGGAGGCAGGAAGAACATGTGAATCACAAAATTTCAGAAAAAATTTCTTGGCAAAATATTCCAGTAAATTCCACTAGAAGGGGAATCAATAGCAACTACCACCAGCTGAGCTTTTCACAAAAGACCTCATACCCCTATCTTCTCTTTTTTCTGCTTGCTACCCCAACATCTCAACAGGCTCCCTAAAAGTCTCACTTCACACCAAACAAGGTGGAGATTTTGATACCTAGCAAAACATGAATATTACTCCCTGGTTATATAAAATGATGAAGGAGATTACTTATGTTATTTTTGGGATAAAATCCAATGCCTCTTGGGAAGAACTTAAAATACATATATAGAAATGTAGCTTTGAAATATCACACAAATAAAAATTCAAATGAAGGAGAAATGTTCAAATAGATTTCTCCAAGTTTACAAAGTAATTTCTGATTCAAAAAAGAGACTTCTATGACAAAGGTGGAGAAAAAGCCATTAATGAGGGCAGTTCTGGTACTGGCTTTAGGTCTCCAACAGATATCTTTGATGTTTTTTGAAGGAAGTAGAAGAATGCTAAGGGAATGGAGAGGTAAAAATACTGTTCATCAGTTTTTGGTGACCTTAGAAAATTTATAATATGGTTCAACAAGAAAATTAGCTTTGCAAGAGAACATAATTTGAGATATGTGAAGGACTAGGTGATAAGAAAGGAATTGTAAAATGCTGATAGGATCTGGAGTTGGTCCCCAAATTCAATCAGTTTCTATGGAAAATCAAAGGCATGGGGAATGAATAAACACTAAAGAGAGATGTAAAAGGTATAATGGAATGAAAATTTTTCTGGGGTTCCGGGGTAAGGAATCTGGCGGAGGGGTGATCATATCTACAAAGTTAAAAAAGATGGCCAGAAGATAATTTTTTATGGTCAAGGTGACCTGGAACTAGGACTTGAACCAGGAAATATTGTCATTATTTTGGAGCAGAAGGACAAACTTATATTTACATATTGAAGTAAGGACCTTTTCATATATGTGGATATACAATTGGTTGAAACATTGTATGGCTTTCTGAAAATAATGTCAACTTTTTCTAGTAGGACTGTAGCCATTACTTCTCATTCTAGTTAGATTGGTTTATTTTTATATCTCTAAAATATTTATTTATTTATTTCTCTAGGTATCTCAACCCTTTTCCTCCTTTCATATACAGAGAAAGCACCATTTGAAAAATAGTTATGTATGTGTAGGGGCAGCTGGGTGGCTCAGTGGATTGAGAGCCAGGCCTAGAGACTGGAGGTCCTAGGTTCAAGTCCGGCCTCGGACACTTCCAGCTGTGTGACCTTGGGCAAGCCACTTGACCCCTATTGCCCACCCTTACCACTCCTGGGCTAAGGAGGGTCCCTAGCCAGGATGAAAAAGGAGGAGGGTTGGGCGTGGGGCTAGCAACCCCACCCTGTAAAAACTAATCTTCTAAAGAAACTGCAACCTAAAGTAGGGGCAGCTGGGCTAGCTCAGTGGATTGAGAGCCAGGCCTAGAGACGAAAAGGTCCTAGGTTCAAATCCGGGCTCAGACACTTCCCAGCTGGGTGACCCTGAGCAACCCATTGCCTACTGGTTGTGGCCCTATGCTCCTAGAATGTAGTCCCAGGATAAATAATAATAATGTGTAGATTATGTTTGTTGTGTTTCTGCTTCTCAGTTCATTGTCTGGAGGAGAACATTCACAAATTATTCTTCAAATACTAAATCTGTACCTTTATATGATTTTCCTTTCATTGGATTATATCATTCTCCATTATCTCATGTAGTTCTTTTAAAGTTTTTTTTTTTAAAGCAGTTCATTGTTTCTTATAGGACAGTAGAGTCCAATCACAATCATACATCATGGATTGTTCAGCCCTTCTCCATTGGATGGATATCCATAAATATTTTGAAACATAGAAATTCTTTTCCTTTTCCCCTGATCTCCTTGGGAAATAGATCCATTATTGCTGGATCTAAGGGTAGGTATACAGTTTTATGTCTCTGGGCATAATTCCAAATTGCTCTACAAAATGTTTGGATCATTTTACAATTCCACCAACAGTTTATTAGTGTTTCCATTTTTCATATCCCCTCCAAAATTTATCATTTTGCCGTTTTGTCATTTTAGTCAATCTGATGGGTTCAACATGATACCTCAGAATTGTTTTGTTTTGCATTTTCCTCATCAGTAATGATTTAGAGTATTTTTAATACATCTATATGTGGCTGTCATTTCTTCAACTAAAAACTGTCTGTTTATATCTTTTGCCCTTTTTGTCAATTGGGGAGGTCAGTTTGTTAAAAATGGAGATATTAAATGTATGCTGAATGAAAGCAGGCCTATTTATCACCAGTATTATAAGAAAGGAATTTTAATTGTTGAATTTAACATAAACTTAGAGAATTACTTTCTTTCATTGGATAAGCTATCTTGGAAAAGTTACTGCCAAAGAGTAAATAAGTACAGGAGACTGAAGAAATGAATCCTGTAGAACTGATAGACTTTGATTCTTCTGAAAAAATAAGGTGCCATTAAAATGGAGTAGTTTATGAGAATGATGAGCATCATCCTAGAGTTGGTGTGTAGTGTCATACCTCTTAATCTGGGAGCAGTGAATACTCTTCATTGTAATTATAGTTTTTGTATACAATAGTGAATGAGTGAAAGACTATGGTTACTTTAAGAAAATAATTCTTAAAAATTGTCCATGTAATTTAAAATTAAAATGAATAAAAAAGAGAAGATTACTGGAATTTTTCCTAATGATGGTCAGAACCTTATAAGTATAATAAGTTAGTGACAGCTTAGATCTTTACCAAGTTAAAAATAAAATAATACATAAACCCATGAAGATATCTCAATATGACATAGACATGACTTGGGGTTTTCATATTATAGTTTAATGGAATCTCAGACACAAATTGTGTTAGTCATTGGAGGATCCGCCTAATTAAATTCATAGAAGTTTATTAGCAGATGGTTAGTCACAAAGTGATGCTTTTGGCCACAGCAATTCATGAAGACTATCTACTAATGAGCATAAGGGTTGCAATCTGTATTATTCAGGGGAATATTCACACTGTTGAAATCAAGATTCTTGAAGTATTATATTATGTCAATACATCGACAGCTAAACAGTTGTATTTTCTAAATGTACACTTAATCATGGAAAAGTGGGTTTTGAATATATAATGTAATTGTAACTGTAAGACCGTACAATAGAATCAAAATATCTGCAACACTTTAATTCATGAAATAGAGTTTGTTCATTCCTCTGATAAATGTGTCATTAATTTCTTGGTATTTTTGCAGTAAAATGTGAAAGCAATCATTTCACAATAAGAATGGTTATTTATTCCAATTTATAATTTTCTCTTCCACACTTTTAACAAATATAAGCTCTATTTCTCACCTCACTCTCCTCAACTATTACAGAAATTGCCAGCCCTTGTCTATCACAAAGAAATTGCTCTGTTGGTAGTTCAGGATCAGGACCATGGACAGAAAATAGCAGTAAGGAACTTTAAAGACTCCTCAGGCTGTTGAGCATGCTTAGCTTCTGATGGTGGTACTTCTGTGTACTCATTCCTAAATTATAATAGTAAAATAATAGCCCATCATTTTCTCAATGTTTGGCTTTACTTCTGTCACTAACTCTGAGACTCAATTTACATATAAACATTTGTAAGTTGAAAGTTGATCCACAAAGCTCCTTCTAGCTATGCATGTGTAGTTCCAGTTTTACATGGCTAATTACTTAAATTCTATTTACCTCAATTTCCTCTTCTAGATAAAGGCAGGAGTAACATCTCCCCAACTACTTCATAGGTCTGTGAGGATGAAAAAAGTATAAGTGTGAAGGTGATCTAACAGTATTTAATGTTTTAAAATAAAACATATTTTAATTATTATAAAGTGAGAATAGGTACTCAGGCAGTTTTTTCAATTTATATAATGAAAATACATATAATTCCAGTTGTAAATGGAAAAGAGAATGGTTTTTAAAATCCAAAAAGAACAATATGCCATAAATATTAGTCATTTTAATGAATTAACTTAGTATTAAAGATGTGCATTTTATTGTGAAGATAGCTTAAAAAGTAAAATAGCTGACATTTATTTAGTACTTTAAATTTTACAAAGCACCTTACATAATTGTTTAATTTGATCCTCACAATTACTTTAAAAAGCAGATTCTATAATTTTAATTTTACAGATGAAGAAAATGGGTTCATGAAAGTTATGTGTCTTCAGGGAAAGAAGGAAGGAAGGAAGGAAGGAAGGAAGGAAGGAAGGAAGAAAGGAAGGAAGGAAGGAAGGAAGGAAGGAAGGAAGGAAGGAAGGAAGGAAGGAATAGAGAAATATTTTATGTAGGAAATTATCCCATTGACATCTGGATCACGTAGTAATAATTTTTTTTTCTTTTTCTTTTTTTTTTTTTTAACCCTTATACATCGGTGTATTGTCTCATAGGTGGAAGATTGGTAAGGGTGGGCAATGGGGGTCAAGTGACTTGCCCAGGGTCACACAGCTGGGAAGTGGCTGAGGCTGGGTTTGAACCTAGGACCTCCTGTCTCTAGGCCTGACTCTCACTCCACTGAGCTACCCAGCTGCCCCTCACGTAGTAATAATTTAATGGACAATATATTTTCCATAAAAGTTCACCATATTGCTTAAACTGTTGTGGAAGTGCAGCTCTTGTGAGTTCTAAGACACTGCAATGGCAGTTTGCAGGATGCCTGAGATCTGAAGCCTCTTTTAACTCTATAGTAAAGAGCGATAGTAACTGGGATTGCATTGGTCTACGGTTAAATGCTATATACTCTTAGAGGAAAGGCAAAGCAAACATAACAACGACTCAGTTCTGAGTTCCTTTGTACTTGCCTTCTAAAATTTTTTCTTGAACTGTTTAGCTAGGTCTTTCAATTTAGCTTCTAAAATGAAGTGAAGACGGGCAGAACGAGAAAAAATGAAAAGAAACTATGGCATTAAAAGAAAACACAATCCTAGTCCGTTTATTGTACTTTAGAGCACTGTTAAACATTAATACACTTAAATAGTTTGTGCTTTGTTTGCTTCAGTGAAGGTCTTCAATATTCTAAATTATGCCTTTTTCAAGCTATGGGCCTTATATCTCCAGTTTGTGTGAGTGTGTCTGTGTGTGCGTGCATGTATTGCTCCTGTTTTAATTATTTTAGTTCCCGAAGGCATTTACTATAGAAGACCCTTGTGCTCTTAGAAACACCAATGAAGTCGAATCAGCCTTTGAGAGACTTTCTATAGCGATAGTGCTTTTTCCATATAGACCTTATCCACTTTTCATCACTAAATCTCTTCTTCTCTCTCTCTCCCTTCCTCTCTCTCCACTCCTCATCACCAAATGGATACGGCGGGCATCTTTCTCCCTATAAACAGCAGTCCAGGTGGAAGGTATCCCAAGGTCTCCTAAGAGAAATCGTCGGGTTCAATGGGCATGGCAGGACATAGTCACAAGAAGCCTGCTTTAGCTCTGCACTGCTGGACTCCCTCCTCTGCCAGCGGCCACTCTAGTCTGCCCATCAGGCGGTCAGACTGAGCTATCAGCCCAATCGCCGCACCAGAACCTTCTTTAGGTTCCCCGCCTCCCCGAGCTCCGTGGCCAATGAGCGGTCCGAAGAGGTGGGGTGGGGGGACCCCTTCCTCCCGCCTCTCTAGTTAAGGCCCTTGCTATTAGACTGAGCTCAAAAAGAGAACAAGGGGAGAGCTGGAGGGGACTGTGTCTGCGCGGGGCAGCAGCGGCGGCTGGAGGAGGTAGTGCACAGCCAGCCCAACAGCTGCATGGGCCAGTGAGAGCCCTGTGACCAGCTCCGCGCCAAAGGCGAGGCGTCGGCAGCAGTGGCAACAGCGGCGGCGGCAGTGGAGGAGGAGGAGGAGGACGAGGAGGAGGAGGAGGAGGCGGCGGCGGAGCAGGAGGACGGGGAGGAGGAGGAAGGGGAGAAGGAGGAGGGGAAAGGCGGCAGGCGCCACTGCATTTGAGCAGCGCCTTTCTTGCCTTTGCGCGCTGACCGCCGCGCCGGAGTGCCCGCTATGGAACAGGAGAAATATCTGCCTGAGCTGATGGCAGAGAAAGATAGCTTGGATCCATCCTTCGTGCATGCAACGCGCCTCCTGGCCGAAGGTAGGTAAGACTCTGGTCTGGCGCGTGATGGGTAGGCATAGACTGGCTGGCCAGATCGTGCCTGACTGGTGTGATGTTAGGAAGTGAAGTTGGAGGAGACTCATCTCCTCCTGGCTGCCCACCCCGTCGGGGGGCACTGCCTTACTGACCATCCTAGGCAGATGAGAGTCAGGGCTTTGGAGCATGCAGATGTTTCCCCGCCCTCTTTTTCCTCCTCTGCGTTTACATTTTAAATTGGGACTCAACCCATGAGAGAAAAGCTACGGAGATTTTGACCTGTCAGGATAATGGGTAAGGAGGAGGATAAGGGCTCAAGGATAGTCACTGGGAGAAATAGAAAGTGGAAAGGAGGTCTGCAGAAATCAAGGCACTTGGGGAATGTGGATAGATAGATGGATGATCAGTTGGGAAGTCATTTATGATCCCGGCAGGATTCTACCCCTGATCCCTAATGAACCTAGTCGCCACGGACCATGGTTTCCGCAGCATTTTGGAAGTGATCTGACGCCCTTTTAGCCAATCAAATAGTCTTTTCCATAACCGATCTAAGTCATGCTACTAAGTAAGCTAGATGAGACCATACATATATATGTATTTACACGTAGGGAAGCATACCTTGGGATGCTGAAAAATATATTTCAAAGGTGATGATTAGGCGCTGGGCAAGATACACACAGGCACACTCTCGCCAACTGAACAGCTGTTTTACAAAGTATGCGTTTTCTTTTGTGAACCTATAATGTTAAAGGCATTACATTCCTAGGAATGCATGAGGAGACTTACTTAAAGAAGGCTCTTGTATGTTAAGATGAAAGAAATGACTAAATTTAGATTCAAATAATGTTCAAGTATAACTTAAAAAATACACAGCAATTATCACTAGTAATATATGTATGTGTATATATGTATATAAACATATAAATATTACAATGGGGGATGTTTGTCAGTTATTAATTTCCTCATCAAATTAGCCACAATACAATTATAAAGCTTGGGTTGTTGGGGGCTAGTGTACTTAAAATAAGCGAAAACCGTTTTTTAAAAAATAATTAAAGTGCAATTATTTTGTTTGTATGAATAGTTTACTTTGTGTTAAAAATGTGCATTCTGGCATTTCATACACAATTTAATCTGGTTTTCAATGCATTTAGACACACACACACATATATATAGTTTATTAATACTTGTACTTTTCAATGTAAAAACAAACTATTTCCTTTCTTTATACTTTTAATATATAAGAAAATGATTAAGATATTTTTGACAACAGTTAGTGCATACAATTTAAGCAATTGTCTAAAGAACTTAATCTGTGTGAAGAATTTGGGAGAAGGAAGATTGAATTCACAGTTTCCACATTCTTGGTAATTGAATGAAAGGTTAAACAAATGAAAGGCGGAAAAGTCAGTTATTGTTATTCTCTTTTCCTTCCCTATTAAAAACATCAGGAACAAGTGAGGGAAAAAGAATATAAGAAAGTACAATTAGAGAAATTTCAATTTTTTAAAGATAGTAAACACACAAAGTGATGTATAAACTCAAATTCATACTCCTTAAATGGAATGCACTGAAATCTAGAATTGGCTTAGCTGGCAATCTCTGTCCATTTGTTGTGATTGTTTTCTTATTCAGTTTATAAATTCAGATTTAACTTGATGTGTTAATTGAAGTCTCTTTGGGACAATCTTCATGATCAGTTCAAATAAAACAATCAGTTCTGACAGTGTATAAAAGAAATACTTCAATGATAGCTAATATTGTATCTACTAAAACAATAAAATACTTAATGTACTTTTTAAGAAATCTTCATTCTTTCTCCAGAGTATGATGCATCTTCTTTTACCATGTAATTTAATCTTCTCCCAGCAGGGGGAGGCATCCACTGCTTAGTCAAAGGAGTGTTGGGGAAAAGGATTGGGAAAAAATACCAAAAGACAGAAACAAAAGAGTGAGGCTCAAATCAAATTCATATTGTAGAAGAAATAGATACAGAGCAAGATTTCTTCTGTGTTTCACGACTTTAGGTCCATGTGCATATTATAAATAAAATAATGAAGATTTTTATCAAATGAATGTCATTGTGATACACTCTTGAGTTTACCTAGGTCCAAGTATAGAAGAATATTTAAAAAAGAAACGAAAAGAAAAGGACTAAGGTGAGCTATCTTTAGAATCTGTAGGGAATGTTAATGTAGACTTCGTACTAGATACCTCAAATTATCCTACACAACACCATCTGTCAAGCTTTCTGGAGATGATTTTAGTCCACCATAGAAGATATTTAATTTATTACTATGGCAAAGTTGCCAGTAAAAGTGGTATAGGCTAAACAATTCTCCCTTATAACTGAAAAAAACAATAACAAAGATTTTCAATGAGCAGGAAAGTAAGCATCAGTATTTATATCAGTGTCTTGCTGGTAGACATGTAACAGTGAGCAATAGAAATGATACAGAAGATTTTTTTTTCTTAGAATGCTCTTCCTGGATCGTGGACCTTGGTGAATGGGAGAATGGAGACTTAAAGTTTGTAATGGAAAGTAACTAATATCCTCAGTTTCTATATTGTTTATGATTATATAATGGCATTCCAAATAATTGCCAAATAATGACTCTTCTTATTTACTAGAGTTAAACTAGTCAATGGAGTCAAAACTGCTATGGTGTTTTTTCTTACATAATTTTTGAGGTTTGATACCAGAGATAATTCTCAGAAAACACTTGAATGATCCAGGCATCTCATTAAATAAAGTCAATATCTAGAACTGATTTTATATAGCTTGTTTTGAAAAGTTTAATGCCTTGTTATTCATTGTCTTTAGAGAAATGATGACTTATGGTAATGCATATTTGACTTAAACATGTTATTATTATTGTTGCTGTAGTTGAATGTGGATTACTTATCCATTGTTTTAGAAGATGTTTTGGAAAAGATAACTCAATGACGATACAGCATCTCTTCAACTGGTCCTACTGAAATGACGACTTTACTCATCTTCATCTTCTTCTAGAATTCTATATACTTGTAAAATCACAAGTTTGGACCAAGAAAGAAATGTGAGAAGTACAAATTGTTATAAGAGTATTTAGAATAGATAGCTTTTAATGTAAAGTTGCATCTTGAAGCATGTGTATAATTTTAACAGGCAAGGATATATATGAGGAGGCATCATTCTAGAAATGAGGAACTTCATAAACAGAGAGGAAAAAGTATAACCTATAATGGGTGGATGTTGGGTAAGTTGGATGAATATGAGATAAACCTGAAATATAAATTGGACCCATAGTGCATAGTTTTTGAGGAACTAGAATTGGAGTCATTGCTTTATTTTAGGGTCTAGGAAAAGACATTGAGATTTTTGAACAGTGGAGTGATAATCAGATCAAAATATTAGAAAGATTAATCCAAATGTACTATGAAAGATGGATTAAAGGGTCATAAGTGAGAGAATCAGGGTCATTTAGAAGATTATTGCTAAAAACAAAGGATTACTATTATCAAAATCAGGGGTTATAAATGCCCAACTCAGAACAAATACACAGGAAATGCTTAAACTTTTAACATAGATTTATTCTTATATATCCATTTTAGTTGGTAATATCAAACATACACATATAGAACATGAGTGTGAAAAGGTTCATTGGCTGGCATATAGAATGGAAGATATATTTATTTAAGTGCCATTAAAGATTACCAACAATTAATTTGCTCAATGGGAATAATGAACTAATTTTGTGCATCTCTTAATTTGGACTCAGACTCTGACTTCCAATCTCCCCTTGCCTTTTGATCCCCCAATAACTATGAAGGAAAGTAACCAAATAATATGGGTATTTAAAGTCTTATTATGTTGAATATGTATATATGTATGAATAAGACAATATATATTATTTATGTATAATAACATTATAATATTTTGGGGACCTACTCTTCAAAGTCAAGGGTGAAGTGTATTTTTCCAGTCTGATTGAGTGTTAAATGGTAGTTCAAAATTGACAGATATTTAACTGGATATTTTGAAAATTTTCAGAAAGTTTGTAGCAAAGGGATTATATTCCAAAGATAATATTTTGGTGGGGTAAACTAGATATGATCAGTAATGGGGATTTTCTGGAAGTTGTGAGTTAATAGATTGGAAGTAAGATGAGATAAAGGCTATTATATTGTGAGTAATTTCTTTTCTGGAGCAATGTTAAATAAGAAGCAAAAGCGATTTTACAGTAAATCAGCTTTGGTATTAATAATAGGTACCCTTCAAATCACTGTGGGTTCCCTAGACACTGAGTTCAGAGTTGAAAATGCATTGTTTTTAATGCAGAAGTAAGTATAATTCAATTATTTTTTTAAAAAATTGGTTAGTGTCCACTACGTGCAAGGCATTGTCAAAGAGTTATGGATATAAAGATAAAAATGAAACTATCTCCAACATCAAGGAGATTTTCTTTTGTAATGTGCATAGAGAGATAAAACGCAGAGCAATAAAGACATATAGATACATACACGTGTGTGTATACAGATGTGTATATATATATATGTACATATGTCTGTGTATATATATGTATGTATATATATACAGAGAGAGAGAGAGAGAGAGAGAGAGAGAGAGAGAGAGAGAGAGATGAAGAGACAGAAAACAGAGAACAGAGACAGGGGGAAAAGGATAGAGGGACAGACAGAGAATTAACATCTTAAGGAATCACAGAATGCTTTGAATTGAATCCTATCCAGAGGAAATGTTCTAAAAAGATATAGATTTTAAAAAAATATGTAAAGACAGAAAAATATGTAATATAAAAGTTGAGAAACAGATAAATCAATTCTTTTGCACAAAATAAAATGAGTGGAGAGTAATATCATATAAGTTGATGAAGACCATAACATAAATTACTGTAAATATTAGGTTGAAGATTTTGTGTTTTCCTCTTGGAAGATGGAAGATGGAAGTTGGAACCAGTTAATTTTTTTGAGCTAGGCAGTGATGTTATTAGATCAGGGCTTTATTAATAATAATTTAGCAACTAAGAAGATTTTAAATTAAGGGAGAACTAAGGGAAAGAAGATAATCAAGGAAAACAAAGAAGATTTATATTAATATGAATGGAAGTAATTAGGGTTTTTGAGTTGGAAAAAGAAGGATGCAAAATATCCTGAGTATAGGATTAATAGAATTTAGTAATTTGGTGGATATAGAGGATCAGGGACAGAAGATTCAAGGATGATCTAAAAATTGTGAACCTGAGTGATGTACAGTTAATTTAGAGAATGAATGAGTTGTGCCATTTTGAATGGCAAGGTATTATAACTGCCTGAATAGAAATGGGGAAATATGGAGGGATTGTGGGCCTGGAAAGGAAAATAATTAGTTCCTTTTTCAGTATCTTGATTTTGAGATTCAAAGTAGAATGTCTACTTGGAGATGGCCAATAGGATGTTATTGATACAAGACTCAAGATCAGAGCTGAATATATACAGATGTGTTATTCATCTTCATCTGAGTGATATTTGAACTCATGGGAACTAATGAGATTACTGAAAGTACAGAGACGGAGGAAGAGAGGGCACAAAACAAAATCGTGAGAATAGTCCATCTTTATTATCTGGGAATTGAATAATGATACATCAAAATATACTGATGAGAAAAGGGCAATTAGGCAAGAGTAAAATCACTAATTTCACAATATTATAGAGTCTAAAAGAAGATAGCATATTTTGGAGAAGGAGTAGGTGTTTTTGAGTTTCAATAATAAAAGAGAAATAAAGGAGGACAAAGAAAAGGGACATTAAATTTGGCAGGTAAGATAGCACTTAAGACCCTTTTTACTTTTCTTGAATAATTTGTGTAGTGAAGGCACCTTTAAATTTATTTATAGAATTCATCTCAAAATCCAACTGGAACAAGTTTTTCCTCCTTTGGTAATTCTTTTATAGCTAGTTCCACATTTAAGAGTTTGAAGAGAACATTTTCAGTATAGCGATCATTGTTGAAAGTTATCTTAAAAAGAGATCAAAATTTAAGTAGGGAGGTAATAAATGGATTCAATAATGGACAACTTTATGTTATTGCTTTGAAAAGGATAAGAGATATAAGATTATTATTCTAGGAAATGACAATATCACATCTAGTTACTTCTCATAATGATGAGAAAGACCTAAACATGGCTGAAGCATACAGGGAACGGACAATGACCAATGACCATGAAGCAAATAGAGATGAGAATGAATAAAGAATGAGTGAAGGGTAAGTTCCAAGAAGTTACCATCTGGCATGGGTTTAAGAACATCAGTAGTAGAGGAGTTTGTCTAGAAAAGGAGAAGGGCTATTTCTTTTCAAATGTTTCAGTGACATCAGAGGAAATAGGAAATAAAGCAGTGACATTTGAGGGATGAAGTAAGGAAGAAGTTAGAATTAATCACAGATACCTCTATTTTCTCAATAAAGTAGATGAGACCATCAGCTAATAGAGATAAAGAAATGAGTAATGTAGGAGACTGAAGAGAGAAGAGAAAGTTTGAAATAGCTACTATGAGACATGTGGTAAAGAATCAATCAGGGAAGAATAAAAGGTTTGCTTGCACCACTGAGAATCCAGTTGAGATTAGAAAACATCAATTTTTAGTTGACCCAGTTGTCATGGTTATGGATTTCCCTAGCAACATTAAACAATACAAGAAGGGGAGCTGAGCAAGCTTAGTTGTTGAGGGGAGTAAGTAAAACTGTTCTGGAGTTTGGAATAGTTTTGGAATAGCAATAGGACCATGAGAAAGGCTTTCAAGAGTATAGGAATAGTGTTTAGTTCAACTTATTAACTATAGGGTCAAAACTAAAAAGAGAAGAATGAAGCAATAGTTGAAATCATTGAAAGATGGGACAATGTTGGAAGGAAAGGTAGTTACGATGAGGATAAGTGTCATGAATGTGTTATAGTACCATCTAAGCTGTGATAAGGCATAGAGTAGCTGAAGTAGATGTAAAACATTGAACTGAACTGGGAGGTGAGATTTCTGAGGACATATAAAGGTATGTAGTGAAGATAAAGGAAATATAACTATAAACATAGGCATTTATGATAAGAGATTTTTAAAGCTTAAGATTATAGCAGTAGCAAAGTAATAAGTAATGGCAAGATAATTAAGTAAAGTAAAAAATAGCATTTAAGCTTAGCAATAGTTACATATCATAAGTAATGTGTAAGGTCAATTTTGCATTTAAATTTAGCATTACTTGTAGAAAGTAAGTTATGTTAAATGATAGCTCATGAAATGAAAATCTTCTCCACCAGCATTTTCACCTGAACTTGAAGGTAAATAACATTTCATAAGTAAGTGTATTTCTTTACATTTTTTCTTATTACAAACACATAAAACAAAAATTTGTGTGTTTTTTGGGGGCCAGAGTGGGTTAATTGCATTTCCATTAATTTAAATGGGGAAATTCGATTTGACACATGAATGAATTGAGTTACAAGCTTGGCCATGGAATGAATTAAATGTGTGTGTCAAGGTACTACTGTATGTATTAAGAGTTGGTGAATCAGAAGATGAGTTTTCTGATGGGTTATAAAGGGATATTAAAAGTCTCTATGTTGGGCCATGCAGTTTTTTGAAGATCAGAAGATTGTGAACTAAATGCTAATTGCTTGAGAAAATAGGTTTGCATATGAATGAAGTGAACATAATTGATTTTGTGATATAGTCAAATGGCAAGAAGCTCAAATCAGGACAAGTTGCTTGGTGATAGTGACACAAGGATAGTCTGAAATTCATAGTCAGAAACAAAGAACATAATTACTCTTCTGCTTGACTTGTCATATTTGGGGGCAGTAGAAAAGTGCTTTTTTAGGATGGGCAAAAAACTTAGGTGAAAGTCTGTCTTAGAATGTTTGTTTTTGTTTGTTTTTCTCTTGGGGACATACAGTTTCTCAACATACAATCTCAGACAGAAATCTCCATTCAGAAATGTTTCACACTATCCTGGGACATGTGAGTACCTAGAGCAGTGAAGTCCATGATTGCAATAATGTTTGTATGCAAACTAATTCAAGCACTCATCATTAGCATTAATGGTCCTACAGAGATTATTGGTTGCTAGAGCAAACAAGTATGACTTTACATCAGTTGCTAACTTAAAACAATTAATGAAAATAAATATTTCAGTTCATTTCAGATAGGTAGCGAAAATTTTTAAATTAAATTTTCCTTTCATTACTGTGACAGTATTGATTACTAACAAAAAAGACATTTCAAAAAATAAAATAATTATTAAAGAAAAAAACTTCTTGAAGCACTTTTAAAAAAAGAAATGTTAGTTTCCTTCAGCAAAAATATTGAAATACATAGAGTCAAATTTTAATGAACTCTAGGTTAATTTGAATATAGGCATTCCTGGTATTTACTTGGAAAATAGCTATAAATCTCCTCTATTTGTGTCCCCTTCTGCACTTTCTTTGTCTCAATAGTCTAATAAGCTAATATAGAGGAGTAGTGATTCCTTTGAATGAAAAGTAAGAGGTAGTGACTTTAACTTTATTTGCTTTAAGAACATTCTAAACATATAATTGTCAGTACTGGGCCACATGGTTTCAGTTATTTTTGCATTTCTATTCAATAAGAAAAAGAAGCTTTTCAGAGACCAAATTGATATTACCACTGAGCAAAAAATAGATGTGCTGTTAACGACCAATTCATTGACATTAACATTAAATCTGCATCTGAAGAGTAACTATCTTTCTCTTCTGAGCTATATTTGTTGTCAGTACTGTCACAATACAGACCCTTGACATGATGCTTCTGAAGTTGCCTAAGGGTGTAAGTGACTGGTGACTTTACATTTATCCCTAAAGTGCAAGTGTCAAACCACCATTCTACTTGTAAGTGCATATGTACCAATCATGTCAACATTAATAAGGGAAAGGTAGATTCCACACTTATCTAGAGATGGCTCATTGCATCATTGCTGAAATCTGACAAGACAACTATCATGGGAGATTGTATATGTAGACTATAAGGTTGAACTCATGAAAATTATTGCCTTATATGGGATTTGTATGTATCATTTTCATGGCCTTTTAATTTCTTTTTTTGTGTTTTAGACAGAAAAAAATAGAACTTTCAATGGCTGTATGAGATATTTAAATTAAGTAGGAGGAAGATTTCCTAGAATAAAGATTATAATCTTCTGGAATATTACTAAGAAAATCTAGAGTCCCTAAGGATAGTTAGAGTTGGCTTAAGGGTCAAACTTTGAATTGGGACAACAGATGGTCAAATATTGCCTCTGAAATGTGCTGAGTGGATGTACAAGTTTCCTAACTCTCAGGACCCCAATTTATTTACTAAAGTATAAACTTGAACTGAGTGGCTCATTTGCATCTCTGAATGTAATTTCTATGCTGAGTTCCTCAAATAAGTAAAATCTCCCATTGACTCATTGCACCTCAATCTTCCCTGCCAAGTATATACTGAAAAGGATTTTTTTCCCTTGGAGTAGTCTATATTAATTCTTCCTGGATGAAGAGGAGCTGACTAAATGATTGCTAAAGAATTCTGTCATTATGTGATATTATTAATTCTTCATTTAGTTTTTGGCTGCCATGATTTATTTGTACTAATAGAAAATTAGAAGGTGTGTCATTATTTGTGTGTATTTCAGGAATTTATCCAAAAATATGGATCCATTATTTTGTGCATATTGTTCCAGCTTTAAGTGGAAATGAATACAGTTTTCTAGAATGAAATGTATTAGATATAATGAGTCTTTCTATGAATTCCATGAAAATCATTATACCTGTATTATCCCAAAGACAATGATGATACTTCCAGAAGAACAATAACTCAATAACTAAGCATGAGCTACAATTCCTCAGGGAAATATCTCTGAGTCATACTTCATAGCAAAATTTAAGCCATGATTTACAAATTTAAGCATTAATAAGTTAAATTATACTTTTTAAGTCTATGATATGTTGAACTTAGTGTATAGGTAATAGGCTTTCTTTTTTAAAAAATTTATTTAGAATATTTTTCCATGGTCACATGATTCATGATCCATTCACATCCCACTCTCTCCTCCCCCCACCCAAAGCCAATAAGCAATTCCACTGTATATAAGTATACATGTATTTGAAAGCTATTTCCATGTTATTCATATTTGCTGTAGAGCAATCCTTTAACATCAAAACTCTAATCACATGCCTCTTGCACTACGTGATCAATCATGTTTTTCTTCTGCATTTCTGTTTCCCTGGTTCTTTCTCTGGATGTGAATCATGTTCTTTCTCAAGTTCCTCTGGATTGTCCTGGGTCATTGTATTACTGCTGGTAGAAAAGTATATTTAATTCGATTGTGTCACAGTGTATCAGTCTCTGTGTACAATGTTCTCCTGGTTCTTCTCCATTTGCTCTGCATCTATTCCTGGAGATCATTTTAGTTCACATGGAATTCCTCCATTTCTTTATTCCTTTCAGTACAATAATATTTCATCACCAACATATACCACAATTTATTGAGCCACTCCCCAATCGATGGCAACCTGCTCATTTTTTGCCACCACGAAGAGCACAGCTATAAATATTTTTATACAAGCCTTTTTTGTTATTATCTGTTTGGGGTATAAACCCAGCAGTGGTATGGCTGGGTTAAAGGGTAGGCATTCATTTAAAGCCTTGTGGGCATAATTCCAAATTGACCTCCAGAATGATAGGACGAATTCACAACTCCACTAGCAGTGTATTAATGTCCCAATTTTGCCACATCCCCTCCAAAATTTATCACTTTCCTTTGCTGTCATATTGGCCAATCTGCAATGTCTGAGGTGGTATCTCAGAGTTGTTTTAATTTGCATTTCTCTAATAAGGAGGGATTTAGAAAACTTTTTCATGCACTTATTGATAATTTTGATTTCTTCATCTGAAAACTGCCTGATAATAGGCGTTCAAAGGCAGAAATGAAATGGTCTCTGTCCTGAAAGAGCTGGCATTTTAATGGAAGTAAATGAACTTATTTCCAGTTGGGATGAATAATGCAATGTTCAGAAAAAAGTGATTACGGTAGTAGAAGAATCAAAAGAGCTGTATCATAGTTCACATATCATCTAATGTGAGATGAATGATACCCAAGTCTATGTAATCCATCCTGTTTCATTGCTGGGGCCCCACTTTCACATTCTCAACTAGCTTATGAACATCTTTGCCTGGAAGCCTGATGGATATCTCAAATTCAACAAATTCAGAGTAGAACTTATTATCTTTTCCTTCTCTTCCTAATTGTCCTAATCCTATAGAAGACACCACAATTCTAGTCACTTGGATAATGACATCAGAACAATCCCTTTGTTTCCAATTCGATTCCCCTGCTTATATTTAATCAGTTACCTGTTTTGTTGATCTGACTTCCACAATATTTCTCTCATCTTTCCCCTTCTCTCAACTCATACTATGATCATCCTAATATATACCCTCATTTTCTTTCACCTGGATTATTGCAGTAACCTCTGGATTGTTCTCTATCTATCTAGTCTCTCTCTTCTTCAGACTAATGCTTATCTGAAATTCCTTATTTTGCATAGGTCTGACCATGTTACTTCCTTGCTTAAGAAACTTTGGTATATATCCAAAGCTTTTCACAGTCAGTTCTAGTGAGGTTGCACATTAGTCTGATTACACATTAGTACTTTCAATGTTTTCTATGTTTCAGCTGAAAAAATATATTTATTCCTTTCTGTACGTGGCATTCTTGATTCTACCATTCTGCTTTTGTTTAGTTTGTCATTCCTGAAATTATCTTCCTCCTCATCTGTGCCTCATGGAATTCTAACTCCTTTGAAGACTCAACTTATATGCTATCTCTTATCAAAAACAAAAAACAAACAAAAATCTTTCATTGTTATTGTTGTTTCTAGTGCCTCTTCCATCAAAATCACTTTTTACTTAATTGTACATATCCTATATTTATCTACCCAACAGTATATCCTTTTTATAGAATATAATCTACTTGAAATTAGATACTGTCTCACCTCTGTATTCACATCCTTAGGGTGATTGTCTGATATATAGCAGGTATTTAAAAATATTTATGTGGTAAAAGAACTAACACAAACTAAGACCCAGAAAATTATATCTGTCACTATATTACTACAAGGGAACATAAACTTATCTTTTCTTCATTCATGGTATTTATACTATTGTGTATTTTTCAGGTCCTTCTCCCTATACAAACATACAAACTCACACTTCCTCCCTACAAAAAATGTTTCTTCCTTTTTCTTTCTTTTTTTCTTTCTTTCTTTCTTTCTTTCTTTCTTTCTTTCTTTCTTTCTTTCTTTCTTTCTTTCTTTCTTTCTTTCTT
>NC_058133.1:297487000-297555068 GCF_016433145.1 Gracilinanus agilis | reverse complement strand
ATTATGTGGATGATTTTCCTAATGTTGAACCAACCTTGCATTCCTGGTATAAATCCCACCTGATCATGGTGAATGATCTTTTTAATTACTTGCTGGAGTCTCTTTGCTAGTATTCTATTTAAGATTTTTGCATCTATGTTCATTAGGGAGATTGGTCTGTAGTTTTCTTTCTCTGTTTTTGATCTCCCTGGCTTTGGAATCAGTATCATATTTGTGTCATAAAAGGAATTTGGTAGGACTCCTTCTTTGCTTATCATATCAAATAATTTGTATAGTATTGGGATTAGTTGCTCTTTGAATGTCTGATAGAATTCACTTGTGAATCCATCAGGCCCTGGCGATTTTTTCTTAGGGAGTTCTTTGATGGCTTGTTCAATTTCTTTTTCTGATATGGGATTATTTAGGTATTATATTTCTTCTGCTGTTAATCTAGGCAGTTTATATTTTTGTAAATATGTATCCATATCTCCTAAATTGTTATATTTATTGCCATATAATTGGGCAAAATAGTTTTTAATGATTGCCTTAATTTCCCCTTCATTAGAGGTGAGGTCTCCCTTTTCATCTTTGATACTATCAATTTGGTTTTCTTCTTTCCTTTTTTTTAATTAGATTGACCAGTACTTTGTCTATTTTATCTGTTTTTTCAAAGTACCAGCTTCTAGTCTTATTTATTAATTCAATAGTTCTTTTACTTTTGATTTTATTAATTTCTCCCTTGGTTTTTAGTATTTCTAATTCAGTTTTCATCTGGGGATTTTTAATTTGCTCACTTTCTAATTTTTTGAGTTGCATGCCCAATTCATTGATCTCTGCCCTCCTTAATTTGTTAATATATGCACTCAAGGATATAAATTTCCCCCTGAGTACTGCCTTGGTCGCATCCCACAGATTTTGGTAGGATGTCTCATCATTGTCATTTTCTTCAATGAAATTGTTGATTGTTTCTATGATTCCTTCTTTGACAAATTGGTTTTGAAGAATCATATTATTTAATTTCCAATTAGTTTTTGATTTTCCTGTCCAAGTGCCCTCACTCATTATTATTTTTATTGCATTATGATCTGAGAAGGTTACATTTATTATTTCTGCTCTTTTGCATTTGTTTGCAATGATTCTATGCCCTATAACATGGTCAATCTTTGTGAATGTGCCAGGTGCAGCTGAGAAGAAGGTGTATTCCTTTTTGTCCCTATTTATTTTTCTCTACATATCAATTAGATCTAATTTCTCTAGGACTTCATTCACCTCTCTTACCTCTTTCTTATTTATTTTTCGGTTTGATTTATCTAGATCTGACAGAGGAATATTTAGATCTCCCACTAGTATGGTTTTACTATCTATTTCCTTCTTGAGCTCTGCCAGTTTCTCCTTTATGAATTTGGGTGCTATGCCACTTGGTGCATACATATTAAGCAGTGTTATTTCCTCATTGTTTATACTGCCTTTAATCAGGATGTTATAACCTTCCCTGTCTTTTTTAATCATATCTATTTATAATTTGGCTTTGTCAGAAATAATAATAGCCACTCCTGCCTTCTTTTTCTCATTTGACGCCCAAAAGATTTTGCTCAAACCCTGAACCTTAAACTTGTGTATGTCTACCCGCCTCATATGTGTTTCTTGTAGACAACACATGGTGGGATTTTGGTTTCTAATCCACTCTGCTATTTGCTTCTGTTTTATGAGCGAGTTCATCCCATTCACATTCAGAGTTATAATCATCAGTTGTGCATTTGCTGACATTTTCAAATCCTCCCCCATTCCTACCCCTTCTTCTTAAGCTATTTCCTTTAAAACCAGTGGTTTGCTATTAAGACCCTATCCCTTATCCCCTCCCTTGATTAACTTCCCTTTCTACCCTCTCCCTTATTTTTCCCCCCTCTTTTTGTTTTTAAAGGCCTTATGAATTCCCTCCCCCTTCTCCCCTGCCTTTTTTTGTCCTCCACACTCCCCTGCTCCCCTTGGTTTATCCCTTCTAACTTTATCAGAAGGGTTAGATAAGAGTTTTATTTCCCAATGGATAGTATAGCTACTCTTCCCTCTCCAGGTTGATTACACTGAGAGTAAGGTTTGATTATTACCTCTTTATGCTCTCTTCCTCTCCTTCTTATAATAGTATTTGTCCCCTCTCCCTCCCATGCCCTCTTTGTGTATAATAGAATATTCTATTTTCTTATTCACTCAAGTTTCTCTTGGTGTTCCCTGCTATTTACCCCCTCTTTCCCATCCCCCACGCCATCTTAGATTATTTAGTGTTCCACCCTCACCCTGTGAATTATTCTTCTGATTACTATAATAGTGGATACTATAATAGTGAATAGAGTTCACTACAGAGAATTATACATAACATTTCTCTACATAGGAATACATATAATTAGATCTCACTGAGGCCCTTAAAAAGGCAAATTTAAAAATTATAAGTTTTCTTTCTTTCCCTTCTGTATCTTATTTACCTTTTCATGTTTCTCTCGATTTTTGTGGTTCGATATCAAACTTTCCATTTAGCCCTTGTCTTTTCTGTGCAAATACCTGGAATTCTTCAATTTTGTTGAATGCCCATATTTTCCCATGGAAATATATAGTCAATTTTGATGGGTAGTTGATCTGTGGTTGCAGACCCAGCTCTCTTGCCTTTCTGAATATCGTATTCCAAGCCTTGTGATCTTTTAGCGTGGAGGCTGCCAGATCCTGTGTGATCCTGATTGGTGCTCCTTGATATTTGAATTGTCTCTTTCTGGCTTCTTGTAAGATTTTTTCTTTTGCTTGAAAGCTTTTGAATTTGGCAATAATATTTCTAACCGTTTTCTTCTCTGGATCGAATGTAGTGGGTGTTCTATGAATCCTTTCGATGTCTATATTGCCCTCTTGTTGTAGGACTTCAGGGCAATTTTGCTGAATTATTTCTTTTAGTACAGAGTCCAGGTTTCTATTAATTTCTGGTTTTTCTGGAAGACCAATTATTCTCAAATTGTCTCTTCTAGACCGGTTTTCTTGGTCTGTCACTCTCTTATTGAGATATTTCATGTTTCCTTCTATTTTTTCAGTATTTTGACTTTGTTTTATTTGTTCTTGTTGTCTTGAGAGATCATTAGCTTCTACTTGCTCAATTCTAGCCTTTAGGGATTGATTTTCGGCTATAATCTTCTTGTTTTCGGCCATAATCTTCTTGTTTTCGGCCATAATCTTCTGGTATTCCTTTTCAATCTGGTCATTTCTGGTGTTCAATTGCAAGATTCTACCTTTTAAACAGTTATTTTCTTGCCAGATCTCTTCCATTTTCCTCAAAATCTCAGTTTTGAACTCTTCCATAGCTTGTGAGGAGTTTTCTTTATTTGAGGAGGGTCCGAATGCTTGTTTGTTCTCCTCCTCTGTTTGCTCGGTTGTCTGGATTTTCTCTGTGTAAAAGTTGTCGCATGTTAAATGCTTCTTTTTCTTGTTGTTATTCTTTCTCTTCTGAGCTTCCTGAGCCTGGGTAGCCATCATTAGCCCAGCAGCTTCTCAGGTTTATCCTCACACTCAGTGTCTGTCCGTGGTCTATTGGCTCCTGAGGTCTGAGTTCTGGTTTTTTCCAAGGTCAAGCTCCCTGGTGGACCCCCTTCCTTGATCCTCTGCAGTAGGTTCCTTTATAAGTCTCAGTGCGCTGGTTCCACAGTCGTATACCTGTCTGCACTGGTTCCCCACTCAGGTTTTCAGAGCTTTAGTTCCTGGCTGTGTCTGCCTCCACCCATGCCTCCGCCCATGCCTGTGCTCTCAGCCCGGGCTCTTCGCCCTGCGTCTACTCTCTGCTCCCGCGCTCAGATTTCGTGTGAGTTCTTCGGCTTATTGGGGTCCTAAATCTTGCTGCTCTCAGGAACAAGCCCCGGAGCTGCCAATGACTCGATGGGTGCCCCAAACTTGCTCTATTTCTTTTTAGCTGGCTTCGGCACTATAGATGTTGTGTGTGGAGGGGGTGGGGTTGGTGTGGTTGCTCAGCCCGCGATTTAGTGAGAGCTGTTTCACCCCTTTATAGCATGGAAATGCCTTGATTCCATGTACCTTCCACGCTGTGCCCTTTTGTGGGTTTCCTCCATTTGTCTGGACTTTTTTTTATGTCCCCTTGAGGAGTTTTGTGTGTTTCGGTCAGGAGATGTTAAGAGCTGCTTCTTACTCTGCCGCCATCTTAACCCAGAAACCAGAATTCCACATTTTTATATGTAACATATAGGCAATAATTAAGCATCCAAATCTTTTTCCCTGAGATACCCAGTTTGTTCCAAGTGTTAGAGTCTGAAAATATTTTAATTTTAAGTAACTATTTTTTCCCAAAAGGATTCACTGTTTTATAGAAATGAACCTTGAGTTAAATAAGTTGTGCTATATTTAGAAAGCAGCACATTTTATACTAATAAAGGCTAGTTCTTAAGAAACTGTATTCAGTAAACTAAATATCTTCTTGAGTGAATCTTGGCTTGTCTAGTCCAGTGTTATTGCTAATAGCAAGAACAATTTTTTTTATCTGCTTAAACATTTAGTGTATAAATCATGAGATCTATATTCAAATTCTAGCTCTTCTGCTTTGACCTTGGGCCAGATAAATCACTTTAGCTCCCTATGTTTTCAGTTCCCTCATCTTTAAACCCAGAACTGACTTGGAAATGATGACTTTTGAGGGCCTTTGAGCACTAAACCTATGCATTCAAAAACCTATTTAAAAAGGGGGAATTAGATGGAGTTGGCTCATTATAAAATGTAAGGGTAAAGTTTTAACTAGGTGACAGGTAAACTTCCTTCCAACTCTAGATGTAAAATTCCTTGTGCTTTGTTTGTTATAATATATAAGAAAAATGTGTATGTATTAATGCATGCTATCTACTACTCATACATAACCATATATACATATAGATATATGTGGAAACTTATGTATGTATATATAAATGCATATAATGAAATAAAGAATACATATGTAAAATAAAAGAGGGTTCATATACCTACATACATACATGAATATACATACATACAAACCTATTCCATATAATTAAAAAGATACACATACATTATCTGTATCTATTGTCATGTGTGTCTCTAATGTTGTGAGGAAGATTAGTTAGTTATTAAATCTGGTTCATGTTTGACATCAGGGTAGTTAAAGTATTTTTGTTTTCATCTTGCAAAAAGCAATGAAACTAAGGCTCTCAGGAGTTGAATCAATCATAATATGGTATATGATAATGAAAAAAATGAACTAAAACATAATATCATATGTAATAATGAAAAACATGAACTAAACATACTGCTCATGTTTTCCCTTGATGACAAGTTTATGATTCCAAGTCACAGTACTTGTAACTGAATCTTGGCTCTGCCATTCATTATTCATGTGATTTGAGGTTAATTGTTTCACTTTTCTTAGTCTCACTAATCTTATCTTCTAAAATCAGAGGTTTAGACTACATGAAAACTGTGGAAACTTCCAAATATCAAATCTTTGATCCACTAACTTGCCTAGCAGTATCAGAAGTGATCCCTGTATCCAGCTCTTTTGCTCTTAAATTAAAAACTCATTGTACAAAGTTATATTTTATATAACTAAATTTCATAATGCACTAATGTTAAATACATATTAAATCATATTAAATTTATTTTATATTATCTGTGCATACAAATAATATGAATAACTTATATTAAATATAACACAATGACTAAATTATATTAAATTTAATATACATATATGTATGTATGTATGTGTGTGTGTATACATATTTCTTATCCAACCCACAAGCAGTATTGGGCATAGAACGAACCCTGGTTTGTGGCTGACTTGTTAAAGTTTCTCAGTAGTTTTGTGGCCAGAGGTCAGTTACTAGGGATTAAGGCAAAGAACTGAAGGAAGGAAGGATACGAATAAGAAGTAGGAGAATGTACCAGAATCAATAAAGGTCAAGAAGAGGGACATGAGGGGGCAGTTGGGTAGCTCAGTGGATTGAGAGCCAGGCCTAGAGCCGGGAGGTCCTAGGTTCAAATCTGGCCTCAGTCACTTCCCAGCTATGTGACCCTGGGCAAGTCACTTGACCCCCATTGCCTACCCTTACCACTCTTCTGCCTTGGAGCCAATACATAGTATTGACTTCAAGACGGAAGGTAAGGGTTTAAAAAAAAAAAAAAGAAGAGGGACATGACATTGTTGAGTAGAAAATTTGGTGCCTTTCAAGTCAGGAGGCATAGGTTTGAATCCCACATATTCTGTGTAATAACCTTGGGAAATTTATTTAAACTCCTTGAGCCTCAGTTCTTCAACTTTAAAATTAATGATTTGGACTCCATGTCATCCAGGATCCCTTTTATTCATAGTTCTATAATTCTAGGAACAGTGAAAAAACTGTGGCCACCATTATATAGGAAGGGATAGGTGCAGAGGCATTAGTCTAAGTTCAAGTTTAATAAAATATCTAAACTCACTTGATCAAGGCCAATTCCTTCAGGTTCCTTTTTTTGTTATCTGATTGTATGAGACCAGTCCATTCTTATTTATTCCTGAGAACAAGCTTTAGTTGAAAAACTTGCTACTGTTTCCAATAACATTACTCCTGGGAATTGTCTGAGGAAAAGCAGACATCTTGTAATATTTTAGAGAGAGCATACCAAACTCATCAGTCAAATTTTCAACAGCTTTCAAACTAGACATTTTTAATTGTGTTGCTGGTTTGCTTTATCCTTCTTTGTTTTAAATTATGCATAAACACTAAGTGATGCATAGTGTTTTATTAATATTGTTTATTACATTTACTGGGGACATTTTTATAAAGCATCTTATCATGTTAAACATTACCATCTGCTAAGCTAATCATAATTCCAAGTTGCAGTTCTTTCACAGGTTAAATATCAGTAATGTCTATATTCAAATAGTATTTAAATCAATTCATAGTTGATATTCTAAGTATTTCATTTTTTTCACAGAAACTTAACTTTTTAAGTCTTCTGATATAGTCAAATGAATCTAGATCAATAGAAACTCACTTATAGACCTTGTGAAATTAATATAGATCAGGAAATAATTTCATGTAGAATTAATAATGTTTTTCAGTCTTTTTCATATGAAGGTAATTTTAAAATTTAGTATCAATGTGCTACAAAGTGGAAAGGCACTACTGTGTCATTTGATTGTGGACATATGTTAGTGTCAGGCAGGATTTGAATGTAGATCTCACATACTTCAAGACTGCCCTTATAGGTACTATACTCCATTACCTTCCAGTGATATCATAGTTTGAAGTTGAGGCTTTATGTTTCTTCCAAAGGACAAAATATTTGAATATTTGATAGGCACAGTCTCTATGGCGACATGTGGTGGAAAAAAAAGAATATGGCAATTATTGAAGCTTTTCCCACATTGCTGAAAGTAGTAGTATCTCTCCTTTTGGAGTATACATATACTTTGTTATATAAATATGCCATATTGTTTTTACTATACTTTGTGTATTAAAATGCCTATCTACTGACACATATGCATTAATATGCATTTGTACACACATGTACTCTGTCTATATATATGTCTGTATATGAATGATTTTGTAATTTTATGAACTTTTAGTCTCTTAACATTTGGGGATGGATTTTAGTTTTCTCATTTGTAAAATGCAGGGTTTGAACTAGATAATCTCTAAGTTTTTTTCCATTTTAAAGTCTATGATCTGTCTAGTAACCTTATACACCTTAGTGCTTTTTTTTGCTCTTCTAGGTTCTTCTAACAAGAAAATTTCATTACCTGGGATTTCAACCTTCTGGTAATGCTTTGTTCTAAATTCATTTAGGTTGTTCTTTCTATGAGGTATATAATTTCTCTCTTATGCAAAGTCTTTTTCCCTTTTCCATGCTGGATGTTCCACTGCTTCATTTAATTGGTCCAGCTTTTGAAAACCCAGGACCACTTTCATGGCAACAGCAGAGTAGAACTGGATAGATATAGATAGATCAATAGATCTATAGATAGATATATCTATTAATTATAGTTTATTACCTATAAAAATTCTGTCCCTTCATTGGTAATTCACTTTTATATGGCACCCAGAGGTGGAGATCACAATTTTAGTAGATGGTTTTTATGAGTTTGTGGCAAAACAAATGGATCATCTGACCTTTTGGTGATGAGACTTTTTCTGACCTCAGCTATTGTTTGTTTCTCAGATGAGAGGGCTGTATAACTGAACTGAGAGGAATTAAATAGATATTGTTTGTAACCTTTAGTTTATCGGTTCTCCACTTAATGTTGGCTCAAGGGACTGACCGTCAGTTCCCCGAGTTCACCTTTATACTCTTATATTGCCAAAAGTTCGTGTTATGCTGCCTGACCTGAATATCACGTGAGACAACAAAGTACTCAGCTCTCCTTGGCTGGACTGGCTCCCAAGGTAGGGTGATTTATAATCCATCATGATGCCTAATCATTAATTATCTATCTCTTTCCTCTGTCATATCTAATATATATAAATATATCTTTCTGGTTTTAGCACTTATTAGCTCCTTATCTTCCTCCTCCTCTCTGCACACACTCAAGGCCAAAGGAATACTTTTGTAGGAGATATTTATTAAGTTGAAGGAGATAAATAATTTAATAAATAATGTAGCAGAGCAACAGAAATCTAAGGATTCTAACCTAAAATTATAAAAGTAATTCAAATCACAATCCCAATATCTAAATCATTGTTGATTCTTGACTCCAAACCAAAAGGGGAAACTTTATTCATAAACCTCCCCAGTCTTACATATTTTTCAGCAGGCCTCTGTGACCTCCCAAAATTGAGTTGATTGATTCACTCTTCCAGCGCAAGGTTCACACATAGCCAATCAGTTATCATCCTGATGGAATGATACATTTGTGGCTTACCTATCTTACGTTATTTTGCATAACCTAGTTACCTAATTTTTGGAGTCCTTAGACTGCCAGGACATAAATCTTTGAAAGACATGATAGATGGATCATGAATGGGATTCACAAGTAACTTGGAAGAAAAGAGTGTCCTATATGGCATACCAGAAATTATTCAGCATTTCTATGATGTCAAATGCTTCCCGAAACAAAAAAGCCAACTTTATAACATTATCATTCCTATCATATTCTATGGCTAAGAATCTATGAAGCATCAAAATTTTGTCTTCCAGTTAGAGCAAAGGAGAAACTTATGATGGAGCTAGGGAAGTTATTACACATTGTTTATGATGACTTTCATGCAAGAAATGACATAAAGGACATCTAGATTTGTAAAAAGGAAAGAAGATGCAGCATTCATGCAAGGGGTAACAGATATATAAACATTATGTTGCACTGTTATCTGTATAATATCAGAAAGGCTAAGAGGAAAGTTTCTAGAGTATAGGCTTACCATGGGTAAATGATGAAAGGATATGCACATTAACAATAATAATAGCTAACATTTATGTAGTGCCCAGTGTTTTATCCATTTTCCCACCTAACTACTCCAACAAGAGTAACAATAATTCAGAAGACATTGCTGGCTTCATAATCTGCCTTGTTACTGTGAGGAGGTGCTTTTTTAAACAACTGAAGCCACTGAATATGTATAAAAGTATAGATATTCAATAAACAAATTCATTGATTTATTTCAATAAGTTAGGGCATATTTCATTTGAAAAAATATTGTTAGTCATTAAATTCATTAGAAATTTCTTGAGATTGTACAAAATATAATTTGGAAATCATATGTTTCAAGGAGAGGATAACATCAAGTAATTTATTCTTATTTTAAGATAGTTCAAATTCCTGTTTGAATGTAAATCTATTGAAATAATTTTTGGATAGGGATAGGAATTTGGAATGCCAACCTTATTTGACTTCTGGCTCATCAGTTGCATGCTTTCTTTTACAGGGTAGGTGCTATCATTAAACAGCTTTTTCAAAATATCTGCCATATGCAGACCACAATTTGTCATAAATAGTGAAAATGAGAAAAGTTTAGATAAGCCACATCCCCTGTCTTCATGGAAAAGTGTGGAAAAGATAGAAGAACATCTATCTAGCACAGAATATTCCATAAGTGTATTAGAGAGAGGCAAACAAAATGCTTTCTGAGGCCCAAAGGGATTATGATAAGTAAAGGAAATCAGGAAAAGAGTCATTAGTAATTTGCTAAGAGATAGCATATGAATTGGATTTTAAGAGTTTAGCAGAAATTCAAAGGATAGAGGGAGGTGGGGCAGGAGAACATTCCAAGTAGATGGAAAGCTTAACTAAAAGAACTAAATCTAGATAGCCCTGGTAGCTCACTATATTCCTGTTTAGTGGGAACACAAGATAACTGGGAAGGCAAAAATAAATATAAATGAATAAAACTGGAAAATAGTTTTGATATCAGATGAAGATGGTGATTTGCCCTGGTTTACAAGCAGAGAAGTTTGAACTGTTTTTTAGTTGCAATAGGGAGTTATTGGTGATTTTTGATCTGATTAATCTGAGAATAAAAAATATGATTCTGGTAGTAAAAGTGAAGGGCAATACATAATATACATATATTTTTTCTATTTAAACTTGCATTATTATAAATTTCTTAAATTTTGGATAGCTTATTTAGTTTTGATTTTAATCTACCCTAACTATATGTGTGACTTTAGGAATGACACATTATATCTCTGACTCTTAATTTACTTATCAGAAATAGAGATAATACTTGTCATTGTATAACTTGATCAAGTTTTAAATGAGATATTATTATAAGGCTTTTAAAGAAAAATACAGTGTTCCTGGAAACAGTGTTTTCCAATGGATAAAGTCATTCTCATTGTTAGGAAAAATTGGGTTCAAGTCTTGCCTTGGATATTTACTAGCTGTAAACTATGAGCTACCATGCACCAATTTCACAAAATACTTCATTTTAGAGAAGTTTTTTATCTTCTTTCATAGAGGTTGCTTCCTTGTTTATTCTGTCCTACCCCTGTGAAATCAAAGCTTCAGTCTTATCCTCTGTTTGGAGAGTAGTAATGTGTCCCTTTTTGAAAAGAAAAATTTGGAAATAGAAAAAATGTATGCTGGTTCTGCCACTTCTATGACTTTGAGAAATACTGAGCAAGTCATGTCCCTTCTTGGACCTTATTTTCCTAATTACTAAAATGATATGCTTGAACTGAAATACTACTGATTTCTGGTTTAGCTGTAAATTTATATTCTTATGATATAAATATTGATTGGGAGGGGAAAAATGGATTCTTAAGAAAAGTAAAAATCTTTCAGATTTGAAGATATGAAGAAAAATATATTTCTAAGCCTTTTTTAGGTTCAATAATATATTTGGTATGCTTACATGATTACTTTTCTTTTAGTTTAGAAGGACACACAGACATTTATATGATAACACTAGAATGATTCTCTTTCTTTCCTTCCTTGTAAACAAAATTTAAGTGCCTCACATAAGTAATGATTCTAATTTCATATACTGTGTGACTATCAGAGAAAACTATTTTCTATCCAATTTCTCATCCCATGTAATACAGTGAAAAACTTTCAGAACAGAATGTGAAATATTAATCTGGCCATGATTTTTCATTCTCTTGAAAATATTATAAAGCATTATTTCTCATACCTGAAGTAAGTGATCACAACAATAAATATATTTGAGTCCTTTTGGGGTGTGCAGAATAGTCCAAAACAGATAAATGGCACTATGTTTTCTGACCGCATGAATTCCATTTTGAATATTACACACAGCAAATTTATTGTATTATTGTTGGTAAATTGTGAGAAGTATTCCAGAGTATATAAAGAAAGCTTTTGATGTAAAGGTATTTCAGCTGTTTTTTTAAAAAAATAGTCTTATATTTAGCAGAAGTGTAGAAATGACAGTCTTCAGTCATCAAGGAAATTTTAAAAGATATTTACTTTAAAAGTGGTATCATAGCAGAAAAAGTGAATATTAATTTTTCTTCTTTTTATAAAAATACTTAAAAATATTCCCATGGTTACATGACTCATGTTGTCTCCCTCCTTTCTTCCCTCCCCCCTCCAGGAGTTGACAAGCAATTCCACTGGGTTATATATGTATTATCACTCAAAACCCATTTCTATATTTTTAATTTTTGTAATCAAGTAATCTTTTAAAACCAAAACCCCAAATCATATACTCATATAAAAAGTGATAGATCATGTTTTTTTTCTGCTTTCTACTCTCACAGTTCTTTCTCGAGATGTGGATAGCATTCTTTCTCATTTTTAGTTATTGTGTGTAATGTTCTCCTGGTTCTGCTTATTTCACTCTGCATCAGTTCTGAATTCTCTTCTTCAAAAAGACTAGACACATAACTTGTCTTTGCTTGTTGACACCTCATGATAAGTGCTTTTTCTGTTTTCTGCAAAATATATGAATACATAATTGTTCTTTGAAATTGTCTAATAATTATTCTGAATCCTTAATGCATTTATGTATAACAGACTTGTCTGTCTTAGTCTGTGAGCTTTCTAGATACCAAAATGAGAATTCTGAGAGATATCATACATTGTCCTGAAGCAATGGCAGTAATTAAGGTAGTAAATGGATATTTCTTGAGGACACATTAGAAAAATTATGAGAAACATTGCTAATTTTCTTTTTGGCATCACTGGAAAAAATGACTCCCATTGTGTACAAGAGAAACATGACATAGTAGGCATTCATTTGCATGTGGAAGACAAGTCTTTTAGTGCAAGAGCTACTTTATTTTTGTTTTAGCCTACATTACTTGCAACACTTTAGATGCTTAATAAGTAATTATTTTCTTATTTGATTGACATGAAACCATTAAGTAAACAGAATACCGTACATTAGTGTGGAAAGTGTCCTGAACTTGGAGTTAGAAAATGTGATTTGACTCTAAGTTATGCCATTTGATAGTTTTATGGCCATGAGCAAAGTGCATTATCTCTTTGGGTTTCAGAATCATCATTGTTTAAAATGAAAGGATTAAACAAAATAATCCATAAAACTCTTTTCAGTTCCAAATTCTGTAGTTGATAATTAATAGTTTAAATATTTGTTAAGTACTACTAGGTACTAGGTACTGTGCTAAGCACTGGGGATACAATCCTTACCCTAAAGAGGCTTACAATCTAATAGGGGAAGAAAATATTAAGGAAAAAAATGAAACAGTGAGGAACAAGGTAGTGAGGGACAGAGAAAGAATGTACTTGGTGAGGGAATATGTTGAACAAGTAAAAGCGTAGGCAAGCAGGTGGGAAATGAGAATATGTCTGGGTTTTTTTCAAATTAGATTAAAGAGTTATTCATGGTTTCACAGTCCAATCAGAGGGGCAAAGGGTACTGATCTTTGTGAATATCAACAAAAGAATGATGATTAGATATGATGAAATCATGTCCCATCAGCTTATAAAATTTTTTTATTCTGAAGTCTTGCTTACTTCAGGATCTATTTCTTTTTCTTAAAAAATTAATAGCTTTACCCAGATATTCCTTTGTTTGCTAGTAGTATAATTACTCATTCTACCTGAGAACACAGAGTTACTTATTTTCTTATATGAGAATTTTTTTCAAATCAGATCACAGAATTTGTTATTATAAATTATCTTTTTTATATAACATAAAGTGATTAAGTTATGAGTATGGTGTTATTAGAATGGCAAGGTGCACTTTTCTAATGATGATGAAAAGCAGAAATGAATCATTTGAGCAATTAATGTTGAAATTTGAATTATGTAGTATTATTTGGTGAATCTAACATTTGCAAATGTGAATGTTAAATGTAATATTGTCTAAATGATATAGTTCAAACTACAGTATCTTATTAGGGCAGGCTTTACTATAAGGAATAGTTTGTCACCTTTAATTCTAATCAAATTTATGTGCCTCTCAGAAGATCCTGAGTGTTTTATATTCCATGGGCCATCTCAAATGTTAGAAAGATGATAGCAAATTACCTATAGACAAATTTTCACTTATAACAATAAAAGAGAAAAATGTATTTGGCTCTTTCTGGTCTTACACATAAGGTATCATAACAATATAGAATAATTAATAACAAAGAATGAGTATGTGGGAAATGGTCACATGTATGACTCTTCTGCATTACTGAGAAAAAAACAAACTTGCTTATAAAATAAACCATCACTAAATGTCTAATTAATTTAACAATGAGAAACAACGCCAGGCATTTTTTTTCTGAAACTGTGTTGTGTAGTGTATATCATCAGTTAGAATTTTCAGGAATGACATAAGTTTATATTTTCTTTATGAGAAAAACAAGCCATGTTTTTTTCTTTCCCTATTCAGATATAAGAGAACTAAGCTCTTTTAGGTGGCAATGAAAAGTAAATATTTTAGCCAACCATCAGTTTTCTAATAATCTTCACTCATTTACCAAGCATTTATTAAGAATATATATTTCAGCTACTGTGCTTGGTACTGTGGATTCCCAAAGTTTTAAGTGCATAATGAAAACACCAGAGGATTCAGCCAGTTCCTCAACTGAATTCATGGAGTTGCTACATCTAACCTAGAATGTACCTTCTAGGAAGAGGAAATATGTGTATTTCCAACTGTATGTTCTTAATCCTCAAATTCCTTACCCTTTAAGATGTTTTGCATCTTACCCCTCTAGAAGCAGCCTGTTGTAAAAAAAGATATGAGCGTTTCAGTGAATTAAAGTACAGATGTTAGTCAACATTATGATATGGCACTCTCAAAACAATAATATGTACATATGTCTCCATATATGTATGTATCTGTCTATCAATATATGTGAGTATATGTATATATATACATATATATATTTATCTTTCTTTTGTAAAATTTTATTTTATTTTCATGTCATCAAGTTTATATTTTTAAAATATTTTCCATGATTACATGATTCATGGTCTCTACTTCCCTCTTCCTTTCCCTCCTCCTGGAGTTGACAAGTAATTCCACTGGGTTATACATATATTATAACTTAAAACCTATTTCCATATTATTCATTTCATAAAAGAGTAATATTTTAAAACCCAAACCCCAAATCATATATTAGTATAAACAAGTGTCAATCTTTCTTTTTGATAATGCATGTTTTTAACATTTTTCTGGATTACATGAACATATAATTTTGAATAATTTATTTCTGACACTGTGGGATCCCTTATCTGACCACTTCCCCCAAACCTTTCCTCATCTTCAAGAAGGCAGGTAACATGATATAAGTTGTACACGTGTTATGATGCAATACATTATTTCATGTTCACCATGTTGTGAAAGAAGATACAGATTGCTTATACTAGAGAAAAATTCAAAGAGGAAACAAAATGTCAAATATTTTGCTTCATTCTGAATTGAGTTTCTATCAGTTCCTTCTATGGTGGAGGATAGCTTTTTCATTTTATATCCATTGCAATTCTTTTGGATTGTTGTATTGTTGATATGATTAAAGTTAAATACAAACAAAGTTGATATGAATAAAGTTTAAAAAATAAGGTTAAGTCATTCACAGTTGATCATCACACATTTTTGCTGTTTCTGTGTACAACATTCTACTCATTCTGATAATTTCATTTTGTATCATTTCTTATAAGTATTTTCAGGGTTTTTTTTGTGATCATATTGTTCATACTTTCTTATGGCTTAATAGTATTCCATTACAATCATATACCTACAACTTGTCCATCCATTCCCCAATTAATGGACATCCCTTCAGTTCCCAGTTCTTTGCCAGCACACACACAAAAACAATAACAACAAAAAAACTGCTATACATATTGTACAAGTAGGTCCTTTCCCCTTATTTTTTATCTCCATGGGATACAGACCTAGTAGTGTTATTGCTGGATCAAAGGATATGCACAGTTTTATGATCCTTTGGGCATGTTCCAAATTGCTCTCTAGAATGGTTGTGCCATTTCACATCTCTGCCAATAATGTATTATTGTCCCAATTTTCCTCCATCACCTTCAACATTTAGCATTTTCCTAGGTATGAGTTAGTATTATTTTAATGTGCATTTCTCTAAATAATGGTGATTTGGAGCTTTTTTCATAAGATTAAAATAGTTTTAATTTCATCATCTGAGAATTTCCTGTCAATTTGTCAAATTAGGAATATTTTGTATTCTTATAGATTTTATTCAGTTCTCTCTTTATTAGAGAAAGTAGTCCTTTGTCAAAGAAACTTGCTATAGATTTTTTGTCAGTTTGTTGTTTCCCTTCCATTCTTGGTTGCATTGGGTTTGTTTGTGAAAACCTTTTAAATTTAATGTAGTAAGTTATCTATTTTATTTCTTGTCATGTTCTCTCTTTTGTTTGGTCAGAGATTCCTCCCTTATCCATAAATCTGACAAGTAAACTATTTTTGTTCCCCTATTATGTTTATAGTATCACCATTTCTTTTTGAATTTTGCATCCATTTTGACTTTTCCTTGATAGGAGAGGGATTACTTCTCCAAAGATTAGTTCTGGTCAGATCACATCTGGGGCATTATTGGAACCTTGAGGTATTACAGTGTAAGTAGGATATTGAAAAATTAAAGATCATACAGAATAGGACAACCACAATGATGTAGGCTCTCTCCCTCCAGAATATTTAAAGCCCTCAAATTCATGGCATACACAGGATTAATTTAAGCAACTCAGTATGTTTAGTCTGAAGAAGAGAAGATTCAGGCAACATTATCAAGTTTGCTTGAAGGCTTGTCATGTTGAAGATGTTTTAGACTTTTTCTCTTTGGCCCCAAAGAGCCAAAAATAGAAGCAAATTTTTGAGTAGCAAAGCATCCGATTTAGATTTGATGCCAGGAGAAAAAATAATTACAAGAAGAAATGCCCAGAAGTGGAATTAAATACCTCTGAAACTAATATCTTTTTCTTTTTGTTGGAAGACTTAATCTGGAGCCTGGGTGACTACTTGTTAAATATGCCTTAGTAGTCATCTTTTGTTTTTTATGAGTCAGATAAGTAAGTGTGTGTCTCTTCCAGCTCTAAAATTCTTGTGAAATTCTGAGTTCATGACAAGTGATAATAAGAAAAACATGTAGAATGTTTATAGATACACTATACTTTCTTTTCAAAATCATTATTATAAATATTGCATTCGCATTTTTAGAAAATCAACACATGTTAACAAGCCTATTCTCTAGATTATGTATAGTATGCAGAATATCAGGATGGAGTTAGAGTCCTTTAGAGAATTTAAAAGTGTAGAGGGAGAAAGAGTGTACAAAGTGTACATTTTGTTGTAAATAGATAAATAGAAATAAATCAGTAAGGATAGCTTAAATATGAAAAAACCTTTAATATGACTTCTACATCATTCTTTAAAATCTACCTGATACCAAAACCTTAAATTCTGACATTTACAATCCATTATGTATTAATTTTTGATTTACTAGTTAAATATTATTGTTTTAATAAATTATATTTATTATAGAAAATATTAATTACATTAAATATCAAAATTTACATTCCTATATTATCCATCATTCTTATACCATAATTTATTCAAGAACTCTCAGATAGTTGAATGTAGATTTGAAAAAAATACATTTTACTATTATTATCATTTTTAGATTTATTTTTTACTTCCTGTAAATAACATGCTGGGAATATTATTCCAGTTGTTAAGTCAATCTGTTTAAGAAATGTCCTTAAGTAATCACAAAATATTTTGGAGATTGTTCAAACCATTTCATAGATTATTTGGTAGTAAATTTGCATTCTGATATTTATGTGATTCCAGCAAAATATGGTTCTATCTTTACTAATTTTATTGGTGTGGAATGATAAATCATAAATGTCTTAATTTGCATTTCTTATTTTAGTGGTTTTTAAATTTTTCATTTCTCTGTAGTTATTATTTCTTCTTAGAAGAATAATTTTTTAATATTCTTTGATCTCGGTCAAGTAAGAAAATCAATTATTATCTATCTGGATATTTTCTTCTTTTTTGGCAATCTGATTGAATTTTCCCATAACTATTGCGGTGTTTTGCATTTGGTGTATAACTCTTCAATATTTATATGTATCCATGATGACTAGTAACTTAAAATATTGTAGAGTTTTATTACTTACCCAATGTCCCTCTATGTTATCAATAATCTTCTCTCTGATCATGATTGCCATAACTGTTTTATTCAACTCAATATGTTAACACTTTATGGATCTTTATTTGATTTTTTTGTATACAACAATTTGATGAATTTTGAAATTTCTGATTCTGCCACTCTGTATCATTCAAAATTAATATTACTTATATTGTTATTTTTCTCCATCAGATTATTTTATTTATTTTTGTGAATAAAAAAAGAATCAATAGATTTCTAGAATAAATATAGCTTTTAATGATATCATTCTAGTCTACTATCTTACCTTTCTTCCTCCCTGATCAAACCCAAATCACTGGATCATATTTCCTGCCTTTTCGGGGATATGTATTAGGGGTTTGGCAGGGAGGACAGCACTAAATAAACTTTTAAACTCAAAATTTTATTTCAATTGAATCTTTCCCCTCCTTTACACTGTTCTCCTACTCAAACATCCCTCCACTTTATCCATCTTATTTTACTTTTAATACTGTGTAATCTTTTTTTAACTTTTTTTTTGGTTAGCTCACTAAAGGTATTAATTAGTATACCCCACTCCTGTGTTTAAACAACTTTCATTTATTTCAGTCTTATTTTACGAACTATTTATTCAATCCTTCCTTTTTCCTTATTTAGGTCATTTAAAAAATTTATCTATCCCCAAACATGACATTATTTTCTCAATAATCCCCAAATAAAGTGCAGTTTCCACAGAGCAACAGTATTACTTCTTACCTCTGGGTGTAAGCATGTCTAGTGACCACACTTGTAAAATCATCTCTGCAAACTGGCTAATTTAGGTTGAGGGTAATTAACATAACTCAAACCCAACACTTAAGGTGGTTTCTACCCCAAACATGTGAAGGCTTCACCCAAAGGAATTGATGAATGAAAAAAAATTATTGTAATTGTATAAATAGAGATTTTGAACTTGCATCCCCCATAAGTCCTTAGTATTTCCCAGAATTCCCTTTAATCTCTCCTGCCCTTCCATGTTTGCATGGTTACATTATTGTTTTTTAATTGGCTGTAACTCATCCCTCTTTCTCTTTGGTACCTGGGAGCAAGCTGCTTAATACCTTTTAATTAGTCTCTTTTGTTAGTTTTTTATTTTATTAATAAAATTTTATAAATATAATATTTAGTATTTTGCATATTAATTTTAATCTGCATGCAATGTCCATGACGGCAGCTAAAAGTCATTATTGGAGTGACTAGAGCTTGGTCAGACATTAAAGATATATTTTTAATACCACTATACTTTTATTTTTTTTTTAATATTTATTTTTTTAGAAAAATTTTCTGTGGTTTCATGATTCTTGTTTTTACTTTCCCCTTCAGCCCCCTTTATCTCCCCATGTCCAACGCACATATCCACTGGTTTTAACATGTGTGATCAATCAAGAGTTATTGACATATTATTGATAGTTGCATTTGTGTGGTCGTTTAGTGTCACATCCCCAACCATGTCTGCATCAAACTATGTGTTCAAGAGGTTGTTTTTCTTCTGTGTTTCCACTCCTGCAGTTCGTCCTCTGAATGTGGGTAGCATTTTTTTCCATAAATCCCTCAGAATTTTCCTGGGTCATTGCATTGCTGCTAGTACAGAAGTACATTATATTCTATTTTACCACAGTGTATCAGCCTCTGATACAGTGTTCTCCTGGTTCTGCTCTTTTCACTCTGCATCAATTCCTGGAGGTCTTTCCAGTTCACATGAAATTCCTCCAGTTTATTATTCCTTTGAGCAAATAGTATTCCATCACCAACATATACCACAATTTGTTCAGCTATTCCCCAATTAAAGGGCATACCCTCACTTTCAAGTTTTTTGCCACCACAAAAAAGCGAGGCAATAAATATTTTTGTACAAGTTTGTTTATCTATGATCTCTTTGGGGTACAAACCCAGCAATACTATGGCTGGATCAAAGGGCAGGTAGTCTTTTATTGCTCTTTGGGCATAATTCCCAGAATAGTTGGATCAGTTCACAACTCCACCAGCAATGCATTAATGTCCCAATTTTGCCACATCCCCTCCAACATTCATTACTCTCCCCTTCTAT
This sequence comes from Gracilinanus agilis, assembly GCF_016433145.1. Classification (NCBI taxonomy): domain Eukaryota; kingdom Metazoa; phylum Chordata; class Mammalia; order Didelphimorphia; family Didelphidae; genus Gracilinanus; species Gracilinanus agilis. Next base: position 297,534,985 of record NC_058133.1, on the reverse strand, counting down.
CATTTTAGCCAATCAGTTAGGTGTGAGATGATACTTCAGAGTTGTTTTGATTTGCATTTCTCTAATTATTAGAGATTTAGAACACTTTCTCATGTGCTTTTTGATAGTTTTGATTTCTTTATCTGAAAATTGCCTATTCATGTCCCTTGCCCATTTATCAATTGGGGAGTGGCTTGATTTTTTATACACTGATTTAGCTCCTTGTATATTTGAGTAATTAGACCTCTGTCAGAATTTTTTGTTACATTTTTTCCCAGTTTGTTGTTTCCCTTCTGATTTTGTTGCATTGTTTTTGTTTGTACAAAAACTTTTTAATTTAATATAATCAAAATTATTCATTTTATATTTTGTAATTTTTTCTAACTCTTGCTTGGTTTTAAAATTTTCCCTTTCCCCTAAATCTGACAGTATACTATTCTATGTTCACCTAATTTTCTTATAGTTTCCTTCTTTATATTCAATTCATTCACCCATTATGAATTTATCTTGGTATAGGGTTTGAGATGTCAATCTAAACCTAATCTCTCCCATATTGTTTTCCAATTTTCCTAGCAGTTTCTGTCAAATAGTGGATTTTTTATCCCAAAAGTTGGGCTTTTGGGGTTTATCATGGTCAGTCTTGCTGATGTCACTTACCCCAAGTCTATTCCACTGATCCTCCCTTCTGTCTCTTAGCCAGTACCATATTGTTTTTTTAATTATTTTTTATTTTTTATAAACCTTTAACTCCTGTGTATTGGCTGTTTGGTAGAAGAGTGGTAAGGGTGGGCAGTGGTCAATGGGGATCAAGTGACTTGCCCAGGGTCACACAGCTGGGAAGTGTCTGAGTCCGGATTTGAACCTAGGACCTCCCATCTCTAGGCCTGACTCTCAATCCACTGAGCTACCCAGCTGCCCCCAGTACCATATTGTTTTGATGACCACTGCTTTATAGTATAGTTTAATATCTGGTACTCCTAAGCCACCTTCCTTCATGTTTTTTTCATTATTTCCCTTGGTGTTCTTGATCTTTTGTTCTTCCAAATGAATTTTGTTATAGTTTTTTCTAATTCAGTAAAAAAAGTTTTTTGGTAGTTTCATAGGTATGGCACTAAATAGGTAAATTAATTTGGGTACCCTATGAGTAATCAATTTTTTTCCAATTGTTTAGATCTAGTTTTAATAGTTTGGAATGTGTTTTGTAGTTGTGTTTATGTAATTCCTGTGTTTGTTTTGGTGGATAGATTCCCAAATATAGACATTAAAGATATTAAAGTCATCCACTGCATCCTGGGGCTATGACTAGTAAATCTGAGTTTTACCTTGCCATTGAACTTCAATAACTCTGGAAGAGAGCAGAAGACTGATGACTGCAATTTTGCCTCCCTTTATTCCAGTTCATGTATCTGTCAAAACATCACCTGTGATACCATTGCTCCTCTTCTAAATAAAGGATGAATTAAACATGGAGTCCTCAACCTGCCTTTGAAAGGTACTTAGACTAGAAAGTCTTTCCTTTACTTAGGTTTCTTTTTTATGAAGCATTTGCCTTTTTGAGGCTGATTAACTCTGGCTTTCTTATTTTTTTTTAAAACTTTACCTTTCATCTTAGAATCAATACTGTGTAATGGTTCTAAGACAGAAGAGTGGTAAGGGCTAGGTAACAGAGATTAAGTGACTTGCCCAGGATCATGCAGCTAGGATGTGTCTGACATCCTCCTGTCTCTAGGCCTCTCAAAAAGCCACCTAGTTGCCCCCAAATCTGGTTTTCTTAAAAGAAATCCTTAGAAGTCAACAATTTTCCAAAAAGTCCTCTTGACACTATATTTTTTTATTTTCATCTGGAAAACCTGGATTTGGGGAAGCATTTTTTGGTATAAATCAAAATAGGCCTTTCTCTAGTAGAACTAAGCTGTTCTACCATGTTGTTTTCTCTTTGTTTTTACTAGATACTCATAAATACTTTTTTATATATTTCTAATATTAATTATTTTTCATTTAATATCTTTTTTGGGATATCTACTTTGTTACAGCTTTCTAGATTTTATATCTTGAACTTTAATTTTACTCATATCTTTTCCCAAATATTTTTGAATGTTTCTCATATATTCTTCTCATTCTCCTTGTCATTCTATTATCTTTTGGGTGCATTTAGTTGTAGTTATAATAGAATTATTTTCTTCTTGATATTTCTATTATATTTATTTTCCATCAGAGTTCTTTGTTATATTAGGAACTTTGCCAGTTGCTTCAATCTCTGTTTTTATTTTTGTGGATATTTCCTTTCACTTCCTTATTTCTTATATTTCCTTAGCCTTTGAGGTGATGATTGGAAGTTTGGCTTAACTTCAGCTTTTCATTTAGCCACTTTGACAAATATTTACATCAGAAAATTTAATATTTGTAAAATATGCTGCTATTTAAATGATCACATCATGAGATGTTTTCACTATCTGCAGTGTTTTACTTACTTTTTAATAATTTCATAAAAGTTATGTAATGATGATTGGACACATTTAAAGCATATTTTAAAAATATATATTTATCATCAGTGAATTGTGAAGATTTATGAGACTCCTTAATCTTCCCTAAACACATTTCATAAAAATATATGTTTCCAGTATTAAAAATTATTTGCCCAAAATATTTCAGCCCAGAATACTGTGATTTACTCTACCTTTGGCATATATACTCTCTTTTCCTTATTGTGATTTTGCTGTAGAAGTTTTCATTTCTTTTTTGAAACTTCCCTTTAACTTTTCACTTAGGAGTTCCATTCTCAGTGTTTCATGACTTTGGTGCAAAAGGCAGATTCATAATCCATTTTTGAAGACCTTGAAACTGTTGGAGACTGTCTAATTTTGTTATAAAAAACATTTCATTTTATCTTCCACCATTCCTTTGACAAAATTGTGGATTAATGAGAATTATAATTTCTAAAAATTTCACTCTTTAAAGTTTCTCTTCCTCTTCTTTTCTCCTACCTTAACACACAGGAGGTCTAAATCCTTTTATTATTTTATTCTTTCTTTGGGTAGAGTCAATAAATAAATTGTCTGCAAAAGTATCAGTCATATTCAAAGGACAGTGCGTATGAAAACAAAACAGTAGACGCCTACAGCCCTGGGGTGATTATAATCCAAGAAAGACACATCCTAAAAGAGAAACAAAGGGAATTTAATGAGCTCCCTAGTGATTATGTGACAGGCTCAATGGTGGGGAAAACAGGTGGGTGGGAATGAAGTAAGGCAGGAATGAAGGAAGGAAGGAAAAAAGGAAGGAAGAGAAGAAAGAAAGCAAAGGAAGGAAGGAAGGAAGAAATTAAAGGAAGGAAGGAAAGACTTATTAAGTGTTTGTTTTGTTTTTGGAACTGTGCTTAATTTTTCACAAATTTTATTTCATTTGATACTAACAACTAATCTGAAAGGTAGATGATATTGCTTATTCCTGTTTTACTACTGGGGAAACTGAGATAGATCTGAGTTCTAATTCAGCCTCACATCCTAGTATGTGTGATGTTGGGAAAGTAATTTCATTTGTGGATCAAAGGAGATTATATTTGTAAAGTACTTAACACATTGTCTGGTTCATAGTAAGCGTCTAATAAATGTGTTTTCTTTACATAGGACATGAAAGGTTGTCTATAGATACTTCCCATTTCACTTTCCTAGTAATTTATATATACTTATCTTTTTCTATTATCATCCCATTTAGTTTTCATTCAAATGTCTCTTTGCTTGGGAAAATAACAGGGATGTTTGACCTAAATTGTTATTTATAAACGTAAAAGTATGTAACCATTATTGGACTCAAAGTCAGGAGATACCTGAGTTTGACTCTTACCTCTGACATAACTAGTTCTATGACTATAAACAAGTCAAGTAATCTCTATGAATCTTAGTTTATACATCTTAAAAATTAAAATAATAAAATCTCTAATACACCCAAAGTTGTTATGAATATCAGCTCAGTTAACATACTATTGTAGAATGTCATTTACAAAATATTATTTCTTCATTCATGGCCCATCTTTTCCCTAGGGGTATTCCTTTCATTTTGCCTGGTACCATCTCATGCATTTTATGCCCCTTTTCTGGAATGGCTTCTTCCAAAGCAGAAATGTCCTCTGCCCAGAAGATAGGAAACTTCTAATTTTCTATACTCTTACATATATGTAAAGCTATTATTATTGATGGCCAAACTATCATTATAACCATTGAGATTCAAAACTTACAACTTATATATGAGAAGATAGACTGAAAGGATGTCTAAAATCTGATCTTTAGGGAGAAAAGAACACAGTCAGAAAGGATGGATTTTCAATTTAGATCCTCTCACAGATAATTGTTAAAAGTAATTTCTTTTTTGCATTTAGACCTTGACTGTAATTTGCCAATTATTGGTTAAAGAGATCTATGCCAACTAAGCTTAATATCATAAAAAGTAGGAAAGAGTATCAAGAAAAATAAGATTAAATGCCTTTTTCTAGGAACTTCTGGCTTCTCAGTCATCAACATGGTGACTAATCATAGATAACAAGATGTTTTCCATGAAAGTTCATCTTAAGTGTTTTCTAAGAGAGCTAATAATAAGAATGATAAGACATGGATCTTACTTATAGCAAGTATGTTAGGAAAGGATATTTTGCAGTATTGTGGATAAAGCATGCTATGGCTGTATTGCTGCCATTGCCACACTGAATTCATTTTGATTCCTCTACTACATTTGAAGACATAAGGGCTAGGTATTTCCATCGCTGCTCTAGAATTGATTAGAAGTATTGCTTTGAGAAAAACAAAGACAAACAAACAAAAAATCAAAGAATAGAATTCACAGAAACTGAGGTTAATCTTAACCGATGTTAGGATGTTAGAAGGTAGAAAAATGTGACTCAGAAATGTAGGGAGAAAATAAAATCCATTATTTTTGGGATTAAATGATAGATACACAGTGACATTGAAGTTTCAGGTACTTCAGCAGTGTTGTGAATAAATCTATATCCAAAGGGAAACTATAATAAATGTTGGGCATTATTGTTTTATGTGTCCTGTGAACATTGTTGTGTTTACTTGCAGATTATATAATTAGGGATTAGGAATCAAGAAGAATTGGATTTTATAGTCTTCCTCAGATGCTTAATATATAGGAGAATGTGGTAAATCACTTTATCACTGTTTGCCTCAATTTTCTCACCTGAACACAAGGATAATAACACCTAGCTCCTAAGATTGTTGTGAAGATTAATTGAGTACCATTTTTAAGGTACCTAATTACTCACTTTTGGGGAAAACCTAGATAGGATCCTGACCTCAAATTTATTTTAGATTTTTCCCTGAATGGTCTGGGGTGTCAGAGGCAGTATTACATAGTATAGAAAGAGCTAGCACATAATTGGTTATGTGACCCTGGGCAGATCAGATAACTTATTGAAACTATGGGTAACTCTCGAAGACTATAAGTTACAGATGGGGTGTCACACTTCATTGGTAGGGGGAATTTCATCATCTGGGTGGGACCTATAACAGTACTATCACAAGTCCAGCCCTTGCCTTTTATTCCCCTTTCTGGGGTGCCCATAATAACCCAAAGTGAGTAAGAGAGAAGTCTTGTTACCCATGTTATCATCAGGACATATAAAGGCAGAGAGGAAATCTCCTATTTGGAGGGGATACTCTGAGACTTGGTTGACATATATTTCTTGTAAATATATTATGTATATTCTTATTTGTGAACATGTCATCTTCCTTATCAGAATGTCTTCTTTTTCTATGTTGTCTTTTACAATTACATGCTGTAACTTAATTGAAAGTGAGGACTATTTATTCCTTTCTTTGTGTCACCACTAATTAGCATAGTGCCTGGCATATCGTAATTGATTAATAAATGTTTGTTGACTTGACTTTCTTATGTTTTGAGGGATGAAAATGAGGCTCTGAGGTGCCATTAGGGAAGGGTTCCTTTAGTACTAGTGAAGGAAAGAACACCAAATAGTGATCAATGACTCTTTTATGAAGGTTACTGTAACAGGTATGTATCAAACTGAAATAAATAACAGATTGCTTTTCCATCCTGCCAGTCACATATGTAGAACAGGTTAGAGATCCTCAGAGACTCCCTAAAACTCATTCATATAATTCTTACCCATTCCTGATGATTCAAGTTGTGGAATATTTTATTACACTACAGATTATTATAATAAAATATTACTTAAGATTGTGAACTTTTAGTAAGGAAATAAGGAAAAGAAAAAGCATTTCTGAAGAACTTACTGTGTGCCAAGCAACATGGCTTACATTTTACAAATATGTCATTTGACCCTTAAAATTACCCTTGAAGGTAGTTTTTTTTTATTATGTTCATTTTACATGTGAGGAAACCAAGGCAGATATAGGTTCAGTGAATTGTTTAAAGTCATACAGATATGATCTGAGGAAAGATTTGAACCATCATGTATTCCTGTCTTTAGTCCTGGTTTTTTCATTGTGTCACTAAGATGCCAAGAAATGGAAAAACTTAGCATATCTAGTCTTATTCCTCTTATTGAATGGAAGAACTCTTATAGCTTCAAAAGTAAACATGAGATAGTGGAAAAGTAACTTACAACACTGTTGTCTAATAAATGAATTTGTATTTTTGACCACATTTTAATATTTATGAGTGATAGATGCTTGATCAGGATGAGATCGGTGTCACTAAAAAAAGGTGGTAAATATATATCTGTTTGAAGTTTTGCAAATTAGGTCTACATAACACTAAAATGAAAATGAAAGCTGTTATATCTGCCAGTAATTCACAGAAGGTTATATCTAAGAAGAGAGCCAACAATTAAACCAAAAACCAAAAATATCTCTACAAAAAAAATGTAGAATAGGGCTAAAAAGCTAGATGGTGAGATTATATAGTAAGGAAATAAATATGACTACAACTCAGTGGGATACAGCTTATGACTGGAGAAAAGGTATGGAGGCATTTGCTTATTCTAAAGGAACAGGATAGAAGAAAATGATGGTAGAATAGTATTAAATTTTACAAAGTATAAAAGAATAAATTGAGAGAAAAGCATAATCAAGAGGAAACAAAAGTTACTCTTGTTGCAGAAGAAAGCAAGGCTTTCTTAGGGAAATTGAGAGTCAACTTTAATTGAAATAATTGGTAATGATAACACAGAAAGACTTTCTGGTTAAAATGGCGGCAGAGTAAAAAGGAGCTGCTTAACCTCTCCTAACTGAAACATATAGGACTCCTCAAGAAAACATAAGAACAAAACCAGAGGAAGGAAGGGACCCCACAAAGGGGCTCAGCATTGGAAGTAAGTGGAATCTGGGCATTTCCATGCTATAAAGGGGTGAAACAGCTCTCACTAAAATGCCAACTTAGCAACCCCCTCCCCCGCCCCACACCCCTTATACTGCCAAAGCCAGGGCAAAAGAGTTTGCAAGTTTGGGGCATGCATTAAGTCCTTGGCAGCTACCTATGGTCACCAGGGCCTGCCCCTGAGAGCAGCAAGACTTAAGAACTCAAGAAGCTAAAGTACTCGCAGACTTTGAACACAGACCCTGAGCACAGGCACAAGTGCGAGCGTGGACCCAACCCCAGATAGGGATCCTGAGCACAGATGAGGACTCGGATCCTAAGAGTAGGCGTGGACCTTGAGTGGGGACCCAGTGAAGAGGGGTGCACGATTGAGGAAGCAGTACCCTGAGACTATTAAAGGAGCCTTGAGCAGAGGAACAATTAAGGGGACCACCAGGAGGCTTGATCCTGAGAACAACTAGACCTGATACCTAAGGAACCTAAAGAGTGCAGACAGACCCTGAGTGTGAGGATAAACCTGAGAGGGTGCAGGGCTAACAATGGTAAGCCAGTGACAAGAACCCCAAAAGAGAAAGATCATCAAGAAGAAATCTGTAACACTCAACTTTTACACAGATAAAATCCAGACAACAGAGCAAATAGCAGAGGAGAACAAACAAGTAATCATATCCAAACCTGCTGAAAATAATGAAAAGTGGCCACAAGCATTGAAGAGTTCAAATCTGAGATGATGAGAAAGATAGAAGAGATTTGGTGAGAGAAGTGGGAAATAGCACAAAAGGAAATTAACAGGTTAGAAGACAGAAACTCCCAATTGGAGAAAGATGCCCCAAAATCAAACGAAATGATAAGCAAATTGGAAACCAAAACCTGGCAAGAAAATAACAGTTTAAAAGGCAGAATTTCACAATTGGAAAGTGAGGCAAATAAATTGAGGATCAGAAATGACCAGTTTGAAAAGGAAAACCAAAAGATTATAGCTGAAAACCAGTCGCTAAAGGCAAGAATTGAGCAATTAGAAGCTAATGATCTCTCAAGACAGCAAGAACAAATAAAACAAAGTCAAAAGATTGATAAAATAAAAGGAAACATGAAATATCTCAATGAGAAAGTTATAGACCAAGAAAACAGTTCTAGGAGAGACAATCTGAGAATCATTGGTCTTCCTGAAAAAGCAGAAATTAATAGAAATTTGGACTCAATACTAAAAGAAATTATTCAGCAAAATTGCCCTGAAGTTTTACAAGAGGGCAATATAGACATTGAAAGGATCCATAGATCACCCTCTACACTAGACCCAGAAAAGACAACCCCCAGTAATATAATAGCCAAATTCAAGAGCTTCCAAGTAAAAGAAAAAATTTTACAAGAAGCCAGAAAGAGACAATTCAGATATCAAGTAGCACCAATCAGGATCACACAGGATCTGGCAGCCTCCACACTAAAAGACCACAAGGCTTGGAATATGATACAAACAAAAACAATGTAGCCAAAAATCAGAAGGGAAATAACAAATTGAGAAAAAAATCTTTATGACAAAAAACTCTGACAGGGGTCTAATTACTCAAATATACAAGGAGTTAAAGCAATTGTATAAAACACCAAGCCATTCCCCAATTGATAAATGGGCAAGAGACATGAATAGGCAATTTTCAGGTAAAGAAATCAAAAGTATCAATAAGCACATGAGAAAGTGTTCCAAATCTCTAATAATTAGAGAAATGCAAATCAAAACAACTCTGAGGTATCACCTCACACCTAGCAGATTGGCTAAAATGAAAGAAGGGGAGACTAATGAATGTTGGAGGGGATGTGGCAAAATTGGGACATTAATGCATTATTGGTGGAGTTGTGAACTGATCCAACCATTATGGATGGCAATTTGGAACCTTGCCCAAAGGGCTATAAAAGAATGCCTGCCCTCTGATCCAGCCATACCATTGTTGGGTTTATACCCCAAAGAGATCATAGATAAATAGACTTGTACAAAAATATAGCCACGCTTTTTGTGGTAGCAAAAATGTGGAAAATGAGGATATGTCCTTCAATTGGGGAATGGCTGAACAAATTGTGGTATATGCTGGTGATGGAATACTATTGTGCTCAAAGGAATAATGAACGTGAGGAATTCCATGTGAACTGGAAAGACCTCCAGGAATTGATGCAGAGTGAAAGGAGCAGAGCCAGAAGGACGTTGTACACAGAGACCAATACACTATGGAAAAATAGAATGTAATAGACTTCTGTACTAGCAGCAATACAATGACCCAGGAAAATTCTGAGGGATTTATGGAAAAGAATGCTACCCACGTTCAGAGGAAGAACTACAGGAGTGGAAACAGAAGAAAAACAACTACTTGAACACATGGGTTGAGGCAGACATGATTGGGGATGCAGACTCAAAACTACCACACCAATGCAACTATCAACAATTTGGAAATAGGTCTTGATCAATGACACTTGTTATAAACAGTGGAAATACGCATTAGCCATGGTGGGGGGAATGTGGGGGGTAAAGGGAAAAGTAAGTGCATGAATTATGTAACCATGTTAACTTTTCTAAATAATAAATATTAATAAATTTTTTAAAAAAGAAATAATTGATAATGAGCATAGTTCCAGGAAACAAAATAAATTCATAGAAATCATCAATGTTTTTATATCTTACTAATAATTCCAGTAGGAAGAGACAGAAGGTGAAATTCTAATTATTGGGATATTTGTTTTCCTTTTTTTTTCAGAAGTATAGTGTACTATTTGAATAACTATTCCTTTGAATGTTTGGTAGAATTGATTTGTGAATTCATTTTCATCTGTTGTATTTCTTCCAACCTCTGGGTATTTTTTCTAATTTATTCAATTTATTTTTCTTGAGATTGAGTTTTTTCAGCTCTGTTTCATAATGTTAATCTGGATATGCTTTTTAAAATAAGTATCTGTTTAAAATAGCTCATGTTTTATTATAATTAAGTTGGCCAATATGATAATAATATACTTCATTTCTTTTTGCAATATTGGTTGGTTAATGGGAAAACAGACACATTGATATATTATTAGGAGAACTCCGAACTTGGTCAGCCCTTGAGGAAAGTAATTTGAAAATATGCACAGAAACTTTGCTGATAGTTCTATGTTCCTGTGAAAGAAAGAAAGATAAAAAGGACCAGAATGTACAAAAAAATAGCAACTTGTTTTTGTAGTGGTAGAACATAGAAAAGTAGGCAGGATGCTCTTCAACTGGGGAATGGCTGAAAAAATTAAGATTTATGAATGCAATGGAGTGCTATTTTGTTATAAGAAAAAGATTATGTGGATGGTTTCTAAGAAATGTAGGAAGATTTTTATGAATTGAATTGGAATTAAGTGAAAAGATCCAGGAGAATAATTTACCCTATAAAAGCAACACTGCTAAAATAAACACTTTAGAATGCATAAGAACTCTGACCATAATGATTATGACCAGAAGACTATTAATCTGACAGCATCCAGAATAGACAGTTTTGGACAAGGCCAAATTTGTTTTGTTTGAATATGAATATTGATACAATTTTTCTATTTTATTTTCAAATAGCTGTAAAATGAAGGGGAGAGAAAAATACTTGATAATTGAAAAATAAATTAAATTATTAAAAAAGGATATCTGTTTGAAGAAGTAGGAGAGTGAATTGTTTCTTTCCATTGTAGAAGGGTTGAGATCTCTATGCTTTATCATGGCACAATTTTCATAAGATGAAGTTTCTTAGATTTTCAGTAGTCAAAGAACTATTGTTTCAAGGATCTGCTAACATCCTGACAGCTCCTTATTCTAATTTTTGGATTGTATTTTATATATTGAAAACTCCTTTTTAGATGTTTTTTCAAGTCAAAGCTGAGAAATATCACATCTTTGATTAAGGGTTTATATTTGCAACATGGAAAATGGCAGGGTGGAATTCCTGCAAGATACAGGGTCAAGTCTTATTCAGAATTCTAGGGGACCCCCCCTTCGGAGAACTCTGGGTGAGGGAACAGTTTGAAAGCAGTTAAACAGTTGATTCCTGGGAGTTGAAGTGAGCAGGTCACTCTGCTTGCTGTTCCCGGTTTTGGGATTGCTTTGGAGGCCATCTGGGGCAAGAACCATCTTGGTTCTGCTCAGTGGTTTGCTTGTTCAACTGAACTAAACCTTTCTAGCAGCAGAACAATTGTTATTTAGTTATTTCAGATATTAAAAGTGATAATTACAGGCTTGAGGGCAAGCTAGGTAAAAGTCTCTGACTCCCTCCTGGGGGGGAGGGTCAGTTTTTACCTAACAGTTCAGGGCTTCCCAGATCTTATCCAAATCCTTGAAAACCCTTCCCTGCCTTCCCTTCCTCTTTTATCAGCAAAAACTTCATCTTTTGGGTGCAATGCCTGTTTATTATTCTGGGGATACTTACATCCAACTTCACCTACTTTTCCTTCAGCTGTCTGGTCCATACAAGTTAGATTCCTCTGTCCCTGATAACATCAAGACATCAAGCTTCTCCTATTGTCCATCAGTCAAACCTTTGGGGAATATAAGTTGAGAAAGTGAACATCATTAGAGATTTGCCTTGCTGAGCCTTGCCGGAATACATCAGTCCTGCCACCATTTCCAACTAATTTCCAACTCCTTTGTGGATGTACCTACCCCTCCCTACTCACACTAGCCTGTGTGTATGGGAGGAGTGAGTCCTGCAGGTTTCTAATTTCAGGCCATCTCTTCAGCTTCTCAAACATCTCTGTTAAGATCATCATAACAGTATTTTAACAAGAAGTTACCCAAAAGAATAAATGCTGGTGCCAGACAATCAAGTTTAGGGGCTAGAATTGTTGATAAGCATTCCCAGATTTTTTGTGATCATCTTATTCAGCATTTCTTATAGTAACATAGTATTCCTTCACAGTCATATCACATCTTGTTCAGCCCTTCTCCAATTGATGAACATCCATTTAATTTCCAATTCTTTGCCACCTATAAATATTTTTGTATATGTAAGTCCTTTCCCTCCGTCTTTGATCTCTTTGGGATCCATATCTAATAGTGGTAGGTTAGATCAAAGAGTATGCAAAGTTTTATGGCCCTTTGGTCAGTTCCAAATTGCTTTCCTGAATGGTTGTATATATTGGAATAGTCTTCAGATGTCTTTTAAAAGAGTCTGGATAAAACTTTGTTGTTAATAATTAGGATGTTGGCAAAATAACTTTACAAACTTTATTGAAATTTTCTTGTTATTTCTTAGAGGTGGTGTAATTATTCTAAAGCTATTCATTTGAAAATTTTTTGTTTTCAAATTAGGAAGAATTACTTTTGAAATATTAAATCCTATAAAATATTTCATCTTGAAAAGTTATTTAAACTATACAAAGAAATTAATTTCTATTACCTTTCTCAATTCAAGATCTTTAAATGACTATATCTTCCTTTTGAAAAAAAGATTTAAATTAATGATACCCAGGTATCATATCTCTGCCAGATTTCTATACTACACTTGTTTAAAAATGAAAATTTAGAGTATATTTGTATAGACCAGAAGGAATACCATCAGCCTTCCTATAACACCCCTGCTGTCTAACTGATGAGGAGCTGCGTGTGCTTATTCTACTGAAAAGTGAGGTATTAGTAATGGAAAGAAATGGTATTTTAAAATGTTATCCCTAGTGCATTTTAGGGACTAAAATTTGTTTCTCTCCATTTGAAAGAATATAGCTCAGTTAACATTTTTTTCTTGTTGAATGATTCAATAAGCTCTATTCCAGAGCACACAACTCTCTATCATTGGCTAAATACGTAATTCTTCACCCTTGCTTCCTATCTATCTTATCCTTCCTCAATTCTCATGTGTAAGCAGCTGGCTGCTAAGTGCTACATTATTTAAGCATTTCTTCAAATCAGATCTTTCCTAGATTTAGCAAGATCAATATTAGCCCTATGTGGGAGATTTCTTACACTAAAATTGATGAAGTTCACAGCTGTATTAATTACCTAAAAAGATTCAGTTTACTAACAGAGAAAATAACCTTGGTTGGCAAAAGTCTTCTATACAGTATGGCATGTTTTTGAACCAAGATCTCATTGTTTTCTTTGATATGGTGTGTGTGTGTGCGTGTGTGCGTGTATGTGTGTGTGTCTAAAAAATTAGAAGGCAGAATGTCCCCTTTAAGTAGTTTCTATTTTTTTAAGTTGTGTGCTCCCAACTTTGATTAAGGTTGCTTAATGGCATAGGTAAAAGATAGGTGATTCTGTCAGTGTGAGGAATTCTGGTGTGGGAACAGGAAGATTCTAAAGGAGTAGATAAATCCTGTGAGTTTCTGGAGGAAAACTGTGAGTGGTAACTTTCTTAGTGTCATTCAGCTAGCAAGAGACTAAATTACCCTAGGTCTTTAAAATTCAAAACTCCATACTTCTCCTTACCACTATAAACTGACGTTAATTAAATAATATTTTCCCAATCATTTATGAAGTTTAGGTCAGTTCTTCAAATTGTTTCCGAAATACTTTATGTTAAGAAATAGAAAATAAATAAGATGCAATCATTCAATACCAATAAATTTGGTTTCATATAACCTTATTTTTTAAAGTGTTTCACTCACATTTCAGGATTCCAATGAGTTGAAATAATTGTATTAGAATCAAGTGTCAGAATGTTTCTTTCTAGAATGTAAGGTCTAAATGACCATTTTAAATAGTCTCATTGAGTCCTTTAGATGATATAAAAATATTATTGGTTATACCAAACTTCAGAAAGGGAAGTAGAATTTTTATCAGTATTACATAGCATACATATTACACAGCAGCATTACATTACATTACATATGTCATCTTTATTGTTTAGCAGTATTTTTCTTGCAAGCACACATGATTAACAGGAATAATGAATATTTATTTTCACATCATTGAATTTTGGTTGCCATTAGCAAAACTGAGCTCATTTCTGAATTTCATTTTCAATATTATGTGGTAATTTTATCCATTAGTTACTGAAAAAACCTCTAGCTATATGACCAATTCTTGGTTATATATAAAATTCTCTAATATATGTTGTCTTTTGGAATATGTTTTATTAACCATGCTGTAATATAGTACTCAGCTTTTTTGAAGCAAGATTCTACCTCTTCTCCTTGAAAGGGGTAGTTGATTTTGCTTCTGTTGCACAGGTGGCTTATAATACAGAGGCTCACCAGATAAAGATGCTCCTTTGGCAAGCAGAATCAATTATTTTACTTAATATTCATAAAATGCTGTGGATGCAGATGATGAACTCATGTCAAAACAAATGAAAATTGTTCTACTTTAATAAAGTTTACAGTTCAGAGATAAGGAATTCACATCCAACAAGTGTTATATTACAAAAATATTGGATGAAGGCACATAGATTTAAGTTAAGAATCATAAAAGATATCATGGATTTATATGCAGTCATTGAAGGAAGAAAATTACTATGATGACAATGTAGCTCTCTTTGTTTAGCAAAGCATACATAGATACTTCAAAGACTGAAAAAAACAATAAAATATATCAGTATTTTCCTACATTTTACTTAAAACTTTTTATTGAATGAAAGAAAGTGTTAACTGAGCGAAACATTGTGCCAAGTGCTAGGGATACAATAGAAAAGTGAAAGAACCTGATCTCAAGGAATTGATTCTAATGGGGACACAATTCATACCTATCATCAATTGTTAGAAGCTATGGATCTGTCATTCTTTGGCCTCTTTCCATTTAGTCATTTTCACATTCTAATATAAAGTTCCTATTTATTCTCTGTATGCTAAATTCTCTAACTTTCAAAGAAAGTTAAAAGATTTTTTGAATTTTTTGTTGGCCCATGGAACAGAAATTTTAGAATCAGTGAATGAATAACAATTATGGAGAGATTAGTTTTGATATAATGTGAGGGAAAATATTTTGTTTTATTTTTTAAATTTATTTTTTTTTATTTCCCACAATTACACATTAAAACAGTTTCCAGAATTTTAGCAAGAACTTTGAGTATCAAATTCTCTCCCTTCTCTTATCCCAGCTGAGATAGTAAGCAGTCAGATATAGACTGATATAGATACATAATAGTATCATATTCCAGTCACATACTATAACTTACTTAGGCATTTCCCAATTGATGGGTATCACCTTACCTTTCAATTCTTGGTTTCACAAAAAGAGTTGCTTTAAATATTTTTTTGGGGAAAGGAAGGGATACAAACCAAGTTATGGTATTGCAGGTCAAAGAGTATGAACTGTTTTATAACCCTGTGGGGGCAGGTCCAAATTTCTCTCTAGCATGATTGAATCAATTTGCAACTCCCCAAACAATGCATTAGTTTTCTCACATCTACTCCAAGTTTTGTCATCTTACTTTTTTGTTATAATAGCCAATCTGATACATGTGGAGTGATATATCAGAGTTGCTTTAATTTGCATTTCTCTAATCAATAGTGCAGGACTGCAGAGAGTTTTAATTATTTTATGTGAGGACTATCTATTCATATATTTTGATGATTTATAAATTGTGTGGGGAATGACATATTCTTATACATTCAACTAATTTTTTCTATGTATTTGAGAAATTAGTCCTTTACTAGGGAAAATTTTTGTAAAAATTGTTTTTCACAATTATCCTTACTGTATATTACACTCAATCGTATTCCCTTCCCCTCATTTATCCCCTCCCCTTCTCCTTTCATTCTGTCCATTTTTTAACATTTATTAATATTCATTTTTTTAACCTTTATTAATATTCATTTTTAACATGGTTACATGATTCATGCTCCTCCTTTCCCCTTCAACCCCCCCCCCACACACCCCTACCCATGGCCGATGCGCATTTCCACTAGTTTTGTCATGTGTCCTTGATCAAGACCAATTTCCAAATTGTTGGTAGTTGCATTGGGGTGGTAGTTTTGAGTCCACACCCTCAATCATGTCCACCCCGACCCATGTGTTCAAGCAGTTGTTTTTCTTATATGTTTCCTCTCCTGCAGTCCTTCCTCTGAATGTGGGTAGCTTTCTTTACCATAAATCCTTCAGAATTGTCCTGGGTCATTGTATTGCTGCTGGTACAGAGGTCCATTACATTCAATTTTACCACAGTATATCAGTCTCTGTGTATAGAGTTCTTCTGGTTCTGCTCCTTTCACTCTACATCAGTTCCCGGAGGTCTCTCCAGTTCGCCTGGAACTTCTCCAGTTTATTATTCCTTTTAGCACAATAGTATTCCATCACCCTCATATACCACAGTTTGTTCAGCCATTCCCCAATTGAAGGACATACCCTCCTTTTCCAATTTGTTGCCACCACAAACAGCACAGCTATGAATATTTTTGTACAAGTCTGTTTATCTATGATCTCTTTGGGGTACAAACCCAGCAATGGTATGGCTGGATCAAAGGGAAGGCATTCTTTTATAGCCCTTTGAGCATGATTCCAAATTGCCAGCCAGAATGGCTGGATCAGTTCACAGCTCCACCAGCAATGCATTAATGTCCCAATTTTGCCACATCCCCTCCAACATTCATTACTCTCCCCTTCTTTCATTTTAGCCAATCTGCTAGGTGTGAGGTGATACCTCAGAGTCGTTTTGATTTGCATTTCTCTAATTATTAGAGATTTGGAACACTTTCTCATGTGCTTATTGGTACTTTTGATTTCTTTCCCTGAAAATTGCCTATTCATGTCTCTTGCCCATTTATCAATTGGGGAATGGCTTGATGTTTTATACAATTGCTTTAACTCCTTGTATATTTGAGTGATTAGACCCCTGTCAGAATTTTTCATTCTGTCCATTTTTAAGAGTGTTTAGTTTTTGACCAACAAAGTCCCCAATTTGCCTCTTTTCTGTTAGCCTCCTCCCTTCTCTTAGTCCCTTCCCCACCTACTTCCCTGTAGGGTAATATAAATTTCTATATCCAATTGATTATGTATGTTCTTCCCTCTTTGTGCCAATTCTGATGAAACTCGGATTCAAGTGCTCCCTTCCCAATCTCCCCCATCTTCCCCTCTACTGTAAAAGCTCTTTTATGCCTCTTTTATGTAAGACAGTTTAACCCATTTTATTTCTCCCTCTCTTTTTATGCTCTTCTTCCCCTAAGGATAATCATCTCCCATGTATTTAATTATCTTTTCTATGTATATAACTCCCAATTTTTTAAGAAGTGAATAACTTTTATGGAAAAGTGAGGAGGGAAGGGCAAGGGACAAGAAAGAAGACAGCAGAAAGGTGAGGGGAAAGGATGTTGGATGAAGAAAGTAAGAGAAGAGGAAGAAAAAGTGAAAAAGGAGAGGAAGGGAGGGCAAGGTCAAGAGTAAAAGGAATGGGAGGAAAGGGAGGAAAATGGGGAGGGGAAGGAGAGTTACTGAGAGAACAGATATATTTAGAAAAATAAAAACTATTTAGAAATAGAAATAGAATAGAAAAAAACAAAACTATTTAGAAAAATAGGTAAAGGGTTAGCAGATTTAAGTGTTTTAAAACCCAGGGAGGAAAGAGTTTCTAATACAACAAGGTCAGTTATTTCAAATAATGCCAAATAGTCAGAGATGATGAGGACTCAGGAAGGTCTATAGATTAAAATTTTTGAAATTTGGGGATAGTCCTTGATATAATAATTTGTTGATCTGAAATATCAAAATCAGAAGAGAACCATAGACAATAGGTAGGGAGTAAGTGAATGCACTGGGTGCCAAGTTTTTCAAGAAATATCATAGTGAATGAAAGAAGAAATGGAATATGAACTAAATGGAGAAGAAGGGTTGGAGAGTTATTTTTTCCTGAAGGGCAGTGGTTAAGAAGTGGATAAAGAAAGAAGATACATGACAAAGGTAGAACTAACTATTGTAACAAACACTTTGAACATAAAGTAACTACATTACATCAAAACATATATCATCATTTAAAAAATCATATCAACATTATAGAGGCTGAATAGCTTAGAGAAAATTGATAGCCAGCAGTTATTTCTGGAAGGCCTGGGTTCAAGAGCTATACCGAACATATCTTTTTGTTTTTGTTCCATTGTTTTTCAGTCTTGTCTAACTTTTTGTGATCCCATTTAGAATTTTCTAGGCAAAAATACTGGAGTTGTTTGCCATTTCCTTCTCCAGCTTGTTTTTTTTTTTTCAACAGATGAAGAACTGAGGAAAATATGGCACAAGTAGAATCTCAGAATTATTAAGTACCTGACTGAGGTCAGATATGAACTCAGAAAAAATTAGTCTTCTTGACTCCAGGCCAGATATTCTATTTACAGTGTGGCCAAAGCTGCCTAAATCCTGGCTATGTGATTAAAAATAGAGAAAATATTTTTTCTATTACATCTCTGCAATATATATATATATATATATATATACACATCTCTATTTAGGTTCAACATTCACTTAACTTTGTTAGGTACCAAATTTTGAAAGTACAAACTTGTTTTTTGCAAAATAATTTTCCAATTTTCTCTACTACTCTTTTTGCAATAGAGAACCAGTCTTCTATTCTTCTAGTAGTTCATTTTCTGGTGCAGAGTTACTTGTTCTTCTGCATTTTAGTTTTGTACATTTGTTCTATTCTATTACTTATTAAAAAATAACCAAATACTTAATTTTATTAAGATCTGCTGCCATTAGTAGAAATCTGGCTTTGCTAGGCCCTTCATAGTTTTTACAAAAGCTTTATCTTTTAAAATATTTTATTATTTTTATTTCTAATTAGCACAGATTTGCAAATAATCTATCTCATTACTTTCTTTTGCACATTGGGGATTCTATTTATCAGAAAACTGAAGCCCTCAATACAGAACAATATAATCAAGTAAGGAAAATTTCCACTTTAAAGGTGTCTGAAATTTTTGGTCTCTTTCTGTATTTTGAGATCATCTTCTCCTAAATAAGGGACAAGTTTCATCTTTAGTTTTTGGAATCATTGTTTATTAATGGATTGGTTGTAATTTCAAAGTCATTTGAATATATTTCGCTATTTAATATAGCTATAATTGTATAATTTGTTTTCCTAGTTCTGCTCACTTCATTCTGTATAATTTTATAAATGTCTTCCTAGATTTCTCTGAAATTTTTCATTTCATCATTTCTAATAGCACAATAATATTCCTTTATATCCATGTACAACTTGTTTGTTTAACTATTCCCAAATAGGAAGATACCTCATTAGTTTCCATTTTCGGCTACCTTGAAATTAGCTGCTATTCAAATTTTTCAGCATAGATATTTTCCCCTTACTCATTTGAAGCATAGACATTTTAATTATGTATGAGATTCCAAGGTTACACAGATTGGTAACATTCTGGACAGAGTTGGAAATGGTTTTCTAGAATGGTTTCTAGAACTATTTCATAGTTTCACCAATTAGTCACTATTGTACTTATCTTCCCACAAATTCCAATGTTTGCAGTTTTCTTATTTTTTCCTACATGGCAGTATGAACTAGAATTTCTTTAGTTATTTTAATTTACATTTTCTGAATTATTATTTATGTATAATTTTTAAATAAAATTCTTCATAGGTTGGATTTGTCCCTTTGAAAATGACTATATCCTTTAGACATTAATTTGGGAATAGTTCTTAGTTTTATAAAACTTAATGTGTTCTTTATTTATCTTGTATTAAAATTTTTATATGAAAACTTTGTTATGGAGGGTTTTTAAAATTTTACTTTTGTCCTAATTTTTACAACAAAATATAAATTGGGACTATATCATTTTTTAATACTGCACAATGTTAGGTGATGCAAGATACAAGAGAAGAAACTTTATGTTTGAAAATACATTGGGTTTATGCTTTGGGTTTGTTTCCTAATCCTTAAATTAATATTTAGAAGCATTTATAATATTTAGGAGATAATTGGGTACAATGGAAGGATATTAAGCAATTGGTTTTCATATGTGAGAACTATTTCAATATTTATTTGACATGCATATGTTAATTCTGTTGGACAAGGGAAAGACAAGTGAGAAAATTTGACATTATTACTCAGATTCCTAATTAGAATGGAGTAAATATGTATGCTATAAATAATCAAGAAATCCTACTGTTGTATATTTATTTGGAAGATTAGGAAGGATTTTTAATGGCCTGGTATTGCAGACTTGAGAATGATTTTTTTGGAAGTAAATGTTTTTATGTTCCATAAAGAGCTAACAAAATCCCCAAACTCTTAAATAATATATAATAAAAATATTCATTTTATCTGATAAGATTCTTTCTGACACTTATTTAATTATGGAATCCTTCCTTATTTATAGATCTGAAGGATGTTCTTCTTGCTCATATAATGTAATTGTATTTTAACTTTTTACATTTAGGTCATTTATCCATTTGGACCTTATATTAGTGAAAGTTTCATTCTTGGAAAATTTCCCTTTAAAGCCTTTCCTTTTTCTGTAAATATAGGCTTATTTTATTTTGCCCAATTATTCAGTAGTTTGTAACCTAGAAATAAAAAAAACACATTTGATTTACATGATAAATCTGCAAATTAATTTGGATAATATAATCATGTGTACTCAGTTGATATAGCCCATCAATGAGTAGCTATCAAATTACTTCAATTATTGTGTTCATTTATTCATAGTTTTAAATATTTAGGATCTATATTAATTGAGAATATTTTCAGTTTTTATTACCATTTCATCCCAGCCATGAACCATATTTTTCTTTGTCCCTCTTTTACTCCTTTCTTTCCATTTGTAATACACCCTCTATATTCCCTCAAATCTGCTCTTTCTTAGAGACCCTTATTTCCCCCTTCATGACCAATCTTCAGTTTATTTGATTTTCTGAATACCATTATATTTTAATATCATTATGTGCAGCCATAACAATAGCATCATACAACTTTCCTTTGCCCTGTCCAGACATGATTGAGATTCATATGATGTCTATTATAATCATCATAATGAGTGTTTTCTGTACTTCATCTGTAGCAGTATTTGCTTGTTCATGGTATGTGTTTCTGCTCTTCATTAAATGTTTCTTTTTTGAAAATGGGACATGGCAATGGAGACTGGATTGGAGAGAGAAAAAATGAAATGAACTTGAGTAACCTGTTATATTAATGTCCATTTCCTTGAAGATTAATGTAAAGAAAAGAAATTCTAAAGCATTTGCAAATAATCCAATGAAATAACATGTATAGTGTTTTGCAAAACACAAATCTTTGTAGGAAGGGTAGTTTTTATTGACTCAATGAGTTGTTCCTTATAGTGAAATGTATTATGTATGTATTTATGCATGCATGTATATATATACATACATATATATGTATATATATATACATATATATGAGTGTCACTGTAAATCACAGAAGATTAGCTTTCTTTTTTTTCATTTTTTAAATTTTTAAACCCTTAACTTCTGTGTATTGGCTCATAAGTAGAAGAGTGGTAAGGATAAGCAATGGGGGTCAAGTGACTTGTCCAGGGTCACACAGCTGGGAAGTGTCTGAGGCCAGCTTTGAACCTAGGACCTCCCGTCTCTAGGCCTGACTCTCAATCCACTGAGCTACCCAGCTGCCCCCAGAAGATTAGCTTTCTAAATATATCCTCCAGTAAGTTCTGTGCTATGATAGTGTAACTGTAATGATAGTTATTCTTTGGACTGTCTGATTGTTTTAAAAGCTACATACTTCCTGTTTCTTTGTCTAAAGACTTATAATCTAACATCATAAAAATTTCATAGAGTAAAGGGGTGTTTTGATAAAAAACAACGGGTTCTTGTTTCATATATTTTTCCTTCCATCCTTTTTGTCTGTCTGTTAGGATGATATCTGTGGCATTTGACCAAGTGTATAAAAACAGAGACTTGTCTTACATGCACAACCTGCAGGCAGGCTTTCGATTGGTTTTAAATTGTGTCAATGCCATAAGGCAGATGTCTTTAAGGAAACAACAAAAGGATTGGTTCTGAGAGAGATTACATTGTTCAGCACACTACTTGTGAAGATGTAGTATATGAAAGAAATACATTTTTCTTTTTCCTTTCTGGTGACTGAGTGACTATTTTTGAAATACAATTTAGCAGTTTAAGTTCTGGAAAATTGCACTTCTATGTGTATTTAACCAGCACTTTTCATAGCACACTGTGTTCTCAAAGAAGCACTTCCTCCATATTCTAAGAAACCAACCTCTAAAATATGTTTTGTTTTGTTTTTTAGGGAATGGAAGAAATTAGTTAAGAATAGCTACCTCAAATTTTTCTCTATAGATTTGTCAGAAATGTATTCCATGACAAAAAGTCATGACATTAGAGGTGCAAGAATCTTGAGACATTAACAGGTTAATTCCCCTCACTTTACAGATTAGAAAACTGATCACAAAAATGTGAAATGGTCATGTCCTGGGTCACATGGTAGTAAGTGGCAGAGCCAGCACTCATGCACAGATCCTATGAATTGTATAAAGATTTTCATTTCATAATCTTTTAGTTTCTTGAACGGTTGAAGCCTATCTTCTTTTGTTTCAGATATCTCTACCTGCTTATTTCAATAATAGTGTATTAACTATTTTTGTAGGAACTTTTCCCCTATTGTCTTTATGATTCACAGTCATTAACTTTCTGAAAACATTAGTCACATAAAGCTGGTAAATATGGCAAATATAATAGACAATGTGATGAATGGAAATACAAAATACACACACGCAAACACACACACACACACACACAGATATATATATATATATATATATATATATATGAATTGATACAGAATGAATTAAAAATGACCAAGGAAACAATATAAACAGTAACTACAACAATGTAAATGGAAAAAAATAAGCATCACCATATTTAGACAAACTGATACTTTGATGATGGTCTACTGTTGGTATCATCACTGACCTCTTTTCAAAATCCTATTAGGAAGAGTGAGAATTTAAGCTCATCTGGAATTGCTTTCGTTACATGCTGAAACTTTACAGTAGAAATTTGCATAACATAAGAAAAAATTTTTAATATTTTGGTGAGAAAATCATCCAAATGAAATAAATATAAATTCTTTAAAGAAATTTTCACTTTTGGAGCATGTTTAGGTCAACAAATTTTTTTCTAAAGGAAAATGCAAACTCCCCATTACCCTACTTTAATTCAATTGTAACTCAAGTTTGCTTGTTTTTTGAATTAGACACCTGATCAAGATGTTCCAATTTTCTATTTATTAATATTTTCCCATGGAACTGAAATATATGTGTATATGTTATCATCAAGGACATACAGTTTTTAAATATCATGTATTTTTCATAACTTTATGTATTTATGCCAAAAGAAGTCTATGGCAGTGATCAATGAAGCTACGATGCAATGAATTACTCTCAGTTTACAAAGTGTGAGCTAATTCTCAATTGTCCATACATAGATGCTTTAGAAGGTTTGGAACCACCTGGAACATATAGTTTGTCTTGAATAGAATTGAAGTGCTTCTATATATTCATTTACCGCTAAAATGCTATTGGGATTTTAGCTAGTGATATAGATCTCCTTGGCCCATTTGCCAAAAAAGGAATGATAACTTTCTTTTAAGGAAAATTGTTAGCTCTTAAGTCCAAATGTACCTTGACCTGATTAACATCTACAATAAAGAAATAAATCAAACATAAGCATCAGCAGGCCTGAAATAATTCCTACATGTTCTTTTAGATTATATAAGGAGCTTGAGCTCTTAAGTGATTGGTAATATTCCATTTTATCCCAGGGAAGGAAAATATCTCTAATGTTATTTTTAAATGTCAGTATGGAACTCCATTGTTAAGATGTTGTAAGTGACTGATGTAAAGACCATGAAGATTCCTGTTCCTTTTTTGTGTGAACAGACTACTTTCTCTTCATTCTAAAATGGTGGATTAATTTCACTTTCAGTGTATTGGTAATGGACTTCTTTTTCTAGGGATCTGAAAAGCATACATTATCATAAAAATCTCATTGTATTTGCAAGATGGTACATTGGAGTATGTATTATATGAAGTGGTTTTTTGAGAGGTTCCATAAAAATTCTATATTTTTAATATATTATATGTTTCAATTCCTTTGTGAAACCATCAACACTGATATTGACTTTAGGTTTTCACAGACTTTGATAACAGAGAACAGGCTTTTAGTAGGTCTTTATCAATAGGGGCATCAATCAAGTAGTGATAGATTGTGTTTCTATTGCCTGAGGAATTGTCTAAGGACAGACTCATCACCAGTTTGGCTGCAGGGTGATTAATATTTTTGACTACTGCAACTCTTGAAAACTTTCTATTAGATTACAAAGAGTTTTTGATCAGTATTGTGAAAGAAAGGCCACAGTGATTAAATTACTGATCCTTCTAGAGAGGCAGTATTTTGAACCAAATTTGGACTTCATCATCTACAGTTTTCCAAACTGCCATATTTACAGTTTTGAGTGTAAAAATCAACTGATCAATGAAGAACCGGGGGTAGTATTTATTTTTAAGTTTTTCATGAAATTAAGAGTTATTTTTCTATAGAGTTCATTTTTATAAAGGGGTATGGAAGAGAACATCCTTATAATATATGTAGTTTAAATATAAAATATTTCAATGACAAGTTACAATACAAAATCCATTATTTTTAAAGGGCTAAATTACAACTTGTATGAGGCCAATATTTTTCATTCTTCTTGATATGCAATATAATTGTGTAATTAACATCTTTAAGATGAATGATGACTCCTTTATTTTATATGCATAGACATATAATCAGTACTGCAAAAGAAACTCATTAAGTCTAACTCTTCCATTTTACAGAGAAGGAAGCTGGAGACAAGAGGGATTAACTTGTTATGGGTCATGCCTCTAGGAAGTGTCTATGGAAGGCTTCAAAACAAGGTCTTTCTCAAGCCATATCTAGAGCCATTTCCTCACATTATTCTTTTCATGGTTCTTTTAGTCCTCCAAAGAAATGATGACTTTGTGATTATACTATTGTGCCTATAGTTAAAATTCAACTTATTCTTCTAACAACTCTATGGATGTGTAATGTTTTGTTTTGTAAGGGTTAAAACTAAATTTATGAGAAATGTGGTCACCGTAACTATTACTCAAATCAGAATGACTTTTTAACACTTTATTCATAAAATAGATGGAAAGAGTAAAAGTAAGGAAATCAGAGAGAGAAGATAATTGGCCTGGTCCAAACCAGGCAGGGTTTTAGAGGCCCCAGCAAAGGGGGCCCAGAGGTAAATTACACAAGGGTTTTAGCCATGAGGCCTCTTCTAAGAGAATATAAACATACTTATCCTTTTTTTAACAGATGAGAGAGAGAGAAATGAGCAGCTGAGGGAAGGTCTAGAACAGTTTCATGTATATAGTGGAACTTGACCTAAACTTTGACTTTTTTATATGATCCCATAATATTCAACTTAATCCCTGCTCTCTGTTTATGTATGCTCATATTCACTGTTCTAATGGTGACAAAGTTCTTCAGTATCTTCAATAACTTAAATATCCTAAGTATTTTATGTACCTTAGGTACTTCAAATATCTTGGATAGCTTAAGTATCTTAGTACTCACTGTCTTATATAGTAATTTAATCAGTTTAATTCCATTGTTTCCTTTGATTACCCTAAAAATTTTAAAGTATCTCTTGTATTGTATAATTAGAATTTTGTATATCAGCACTCCGTTTCCCAGAATTCCACTTTTATCTTCACTTTATAACCTTACGTTTTGTAGATAAAAGTTTCTGTAACTCGGCCCTCTCTCTCTTCTTCCACTTTCATAGTCTAGGAAACTACTCTTTACTCAGGTTCCTTACTTTTCCTCTACTTCAAGTGATTATTAATAAATCTTATAAAATATAATACTTGGAGTTATTGGATATTAATTTTAATCTTACAGAATCATAGGTATTGTAAATATTCTAGTTATCATTTTCCCATGTAGGAATATTAGTTTAATCCAATTGAATTCTTTGACTTTTTTCTTTTCTATATACCTTTTTATATTTCGTTCATTGAATTTTCTTTTCACCTCTAGTCATTCCATGAGGAATGAATGTGGAAGTCCTTTATTTCTTTAAATATACATTTCTTCCCTTGGAGTAATATGCTCATTTTTACTGGTTAGGTGGTTCTTGGTTGTAGTCTTAGATACTTTGCCCTTCAGAATATTATATTCCACACCTTCTGGTACTTTAATGTAGAAACTGCTAGATCCTGTGTAATACTGGCTGTGGCATCACCATATATGAATATTTTTGTCCTTGGTTGGGAGTTTTGGAATTTGCTTATTGGTAGATTTTTTCCCAATTTTTATTTTCCCCTTTTGTTCAAGAACATTAGGGAAGTTCTCCCTGATAGGTTTATTTTTTTTTTTTTTTTGCAATATAGTATCCAGCTTCTAATTCTTATCATGGCTTTTGTGTAGTTCTATGATGTCCTAGATCTATTTTTGGGGCCATTTGTTTTTCCAGTGAGACATTTTAGATTTTCTTCTATTTTTCATTCTTTTGAATTTGTTTTATTGTTTCCTGCTGTCTTTTGGAGTCATTAGCTTCCATTACTCTAATATGATTTTTAGGGACTAATTTTCTTATCTTAATTTTTCTCTTTCCATTTTAGGGAGTTATTTTCTTGCTTGAGGATTTGTACTTCATTTTTTAGATCTCTCATTTCCTCTCACAATTTTTCTCCTCCTCATATTTGTTTTATGATCCTCTTTTGGTGCTCTCCCAGGAGTTAATTTTTTCATGGTTACATGATCCATGATTTTTTTCCCAACCTCCTTCACTCTCCCCTCCCAGAGTTGACAAGCAATTCCACTGGGTTATACATGTATCATTGTTCAAAACCTATTTCCATGTTATTCATATTTGCAGTAGAGTGATCTTTTAATGCTAATACCCCAATCATATCCCTATTGAACCACATGACTGATTATATGTTTTTCTTCTACTTTTCTAGTCCCACAATTCTTTCTCTGGACATGGATAGCATTCTTTCTCATAACTTCCTCTGGATTAGCCTGGATCATTGTATTGCTACTAGTAGAAAAGTCTATTACATTTGATTTCCTACAATGTATCAATCTGTGTACAATGTTCTCTTAGTTCTGCTCCTTTCGCTCTGCATCAATTTTTGGAGGTCTTTTCCTGGAAATCCTCCAGTTCATTATTCTTTTCAGCAAAATAATATTCCATCACCATCAGATACCACAATTTGTTCAGCCATTCCCCAATTGATGGACACTGTAAATACTTTTGCAAGAAGCCATATTGGGCCAGGCTAGTTGCCAGTTACTGAGGTTGGAATGCAGAATGCAGGGGTGGCATGAGCTGGCACCAGACCAAAAAGTCTGTTGAGACTGATTTCTAGCTTCTGGGTCTCAGTCTTGAAAATGGTGAGAAGGTAGGCATCTCAGGATTGTCTCTTAACTAAGTTAACTTATATCTCATAAGATTAGGTACCTAAGCTCACTCCTCATTCAGTGCTATCAGCATCCAGCCATAAACATCATCAATAATATACAACTTTCTAAACATCATCAAGAAGACAAATATTGAAGATCAACTGTTAATCTGAGTCAACTTGAACTGAGCTAAAACATCAAATAACTAGTCAGGCCTTAGGCCTGACCTAGGCAAATTTTTCTGGCAGGTTCTGTGAATCAGCTTCTCCTGAAAACTTCAGAAGATTTATTATTGGCTTAATTCGTTAGTTAATCCCTCTTTTCTCAATATTTCAACCCATCCTTTCCCTAACATTGTTTACCTTCATTAAATAAGTTAAAAAGAGAGAAGCCTGTACTGACCTGATCTGTACAGAAGATTATTAGGAGAAGTTGTCAGTTAAAAATTCTCTTTTATATCATCAAGTTCATTCAAGTGCTTATTGATCTTCCAATATCAGGATCAACAAATCACAGTCAGTTATAACATCTCTAATAGTTTGATTTATTAATCTTCATTTCATCTAAAGAACTAATTTCACTTAACAATGACACTTGGGGAAGAATTTTCTATTTCCTCATTTTTCATTTGTAAAGGAGGAATCAATTGAGTGAAGGTATCTGTCAGCTGATTCAACAAAAAACACATCCCACTGCAGAGTCACTGACCCTTAATTAAAGCAACTTTATTCACCTGTGTTAAACCACCTAAATAAGAGGTCTCACAATCTCCATTACAGTTTAATTTACCTCCTTTACAACACGCCCTTATTTTCCAATTTTTTGCCACCACATAGAGTGGGGCATACAAGTATTTTTCCTTAGTTTCTCTTTAGGCTACAAACCCAGCAGTGGTATGGCTGGATCAAAGGGCAAGCATTCTTTGAAAGCCCTTCGTACATAATTCCAAATTGTCCTCCAGAATGGTTGGACTAATTCACAATTCTGCCAGGAGTGTATTAGTGTCCCAATTTTGCCACATTCCCTCCAACATTTATCACTTTTCTTTGCCAGTCTGCTAGGTATAAGGTGGTAACTCAGAGTTGTTTTTATTTGCATTTCTCTAATCAGGAGGGGTTTAGAACACTTTGTCATGTGCTTAGCCAATTTTATTTAAAGTAGTTATTTCCAACATAATCTTTTTTTTATTAATTTCGCCCAGTTTATTCACTATTCTAGACTTAATTTACTCAAATGCCATTAGCAGTATGCAGCTAAATGGTGCAGTGGATAGATTGCCAAGTCTGAAGTCAGAAAACCTTCATTTTGTGAGTTCAAATTCAGCCTCAGAAATTAGCTGTGTGTGACCCTGGGCAAGTCACTTAATTCTATTTACTTCAATTTCCTTATCTTTAAAATATCTGGAGAATGAAATGGCAAACCGTTGTAGTCTCTTTGTCAAGAAAACTGCAAATGTCATGAAATATCAGGTAAGACTAAAATGAAATCAAGAATGGCAAAATTAACAATAAAAAACAAAACTTGTGTGGTCTCTATTAAGTGCTCAGCAAAGTGTTAAGTAAACTCTAGCAATTAACCAAAAAAAAATTAAGCCAGTCTCTGCTCTGAAGCTTACATTGTAATATAAATGTATATAATGTATTTATTTGAATATTGATAGAGTATGACTGTTGCAGTGCCATTGCTGTTGACAGGAAGAACAGAACTTTCTGTTGGTTTCTTTTTTATTCAAAATATTCTTTTTCCCCCTTTCTTAATTACCTCTTGGTGATTCTCTTGAGTTCTGTTTTTGGGCATCAAATACTCTATTTAAGTTATATCTTTTTTTTTTAAAGAATGCTTGGTTAGGCTGCATCTACATTGAAGGACTGGAAGGCATGGAATATAATATTCTGGAAAGCAAGAGAATTAGGTCTACAACCAAGAATCAATTATCCAGCAAAAGTGACTATATTTTGCAGGGGAAAGTATGGTAATTCAATACAATAGAAGACTCCCAAGCATTCATAAAGAAAAAATCAGACTTAAACAAAGAGTTTGCTGACCAACCACAGAACTCAAGGGAATCACCATGAGGTAATTAAGAGAGTGGGGGGGGGGAAATCTTGTTTTTAAGGGACCTAATAAATTCAATCAATTTGTATCCCTAGAAGAAAAGAAGATATTGGTAAATATTAAACATTTTTATTATCAAGAGGGAAACTAGAAGAAGTATACTTAGAGGGAACAGTGACAAACTTTATAGCATGAAATCTCAAGATATATGTATGTATATATATATATATATATATATATATATGTGTGTGTGTGTGTGTGTGTGTGTGTGTGTGTGTGTGTGTGTGTGTATAAAACTAGAGGGAAAAAAGAAGATAATATTAAGAAAAATGGGAAAATAGAGAAAATGGAGTAAATTTATATTCCATAAAGAAGCATATGGGGTGAACAGAGGAGAAAATCAATACACTGGAAGGGTAAAGAAGTCAGAGAGAGGAAATACGTAATACTTAAGTGTATTGAAATTAATCTAAAGAGGGAAGAACAATCAGATCCATTGGCTCAGAGAATTGATTCACACCCTATAGAGAAGTAGAAGGGTAACAGAAGGATTAGTGGGGAGGAAAGCAACACTAGGGAGGGAGAGGGTGTGGGAGTAGCTTAAAAAGACCCTAAAGAAGAATAAGAGGGGAATAAGAAGGAAGAGGAGAGAAATGGAAGTACAATAAGGGAGGAGATTAGGGGAACTGATTAAAAATAAAACATTGGTAAAGAAGGAAATAGTGAAAGAATAAAGGGCAGGACAAGGAGAAAGAATCAAAATGTCAAGGAATACACATAGAATGATAATTATAACTCTGAATGTGAATGGGATGAACTCACCCATAAAATGGAAGCAAATAGCAGAGTGGATTAGAAACCAAAATCCTACCATATGTTGTCTACAAGAAACACACATAAGACAGGCGGACATACATAGAGTAAAAATAAAAGGCTGGAGCAAAATCTATTTGGCTCAACTGAGAAAAAGATGGCAAGAGTTGCAGTCATGATTTCTGACAGTGCCAAAGTAAAAATAGATCTGCTTAAAAGAGATAGGGAAGGTAATAACATCCTGATAAAAGACAGTATAAACAATGAAGAAATATTAGTACTCAACATGTATGCACCAAATGGTATAGCACAGTGATGGGTAAATTATGGCCCTCAAGCCAGGTGTGGCCCCCTGAAATGTTCTGTCCAGACATTATTTCTAATCTGACAAATACAATGAATAGGATACAATACAATGAAACTTGGAAAGCATCTAAATTTCTAAAGGAGAACCTGGCAGAACTCAAGGAAGAAATAGATAATAAAACTATACTATTAAGAGACCTAAACCTTCCCCTATCAGATTGAGATAAATCAAAACAAAAAATAAATAAGAAAGAGATGAGAGGTGAATGAAATCCTAGAAAAATTAGAATTAATAGACATGTGGAGAAAAATAAATAGTGACAAAAAGGAATATACCTTCTTTTCAGCAGCACATGGAACATTCACAAAGATTGATCATGTACTTGGGCATAGAAACATGGCAAATAAATGTAAAAAAGCAGAAATAATAAATGCAAACTTATCAGGAAATGATGCAATAAAAATAGTTATTAATAAAGATACATGGAGAGGCAAAGTAAAAACTAATTGGAAATTAAGTAATATGATTATCCAAAATGTTAGTTAAAGGACAAATCATAGAAATAATTAATAATTTAATTGAAGACAATGGAAATGTTGAGACTTCTTACCAAAACCTATAGGATGCACCCAAAGCATTTCTAAGGTGAAAATTTATATCATTGAGTACATATATTAACAAATTAGGGAGGGCAGAGGTTAATGAATTGGGCATACAACTTAAAAAACTAGAAAGCTAACATTAAAAATCTCCAGATGAAAACTAAATTAGAAATATTAAAAATCAAAGGAGAAATTAATAAAATTGAAAGTAAAAGAGAACTATTGAATTAATAAATAAGACTAGAAGCTGATATTTTGAAAAAAACAGATAAAATAGACAAAGTACTGGTAAGTCTAATAAAAAAGGAAAGAAGAAAACCAAATTAACAGTATCAAAGATAAAACCTCACCTGTAATGAAGAGGAAATTAAGACAATCATTAAAAACTATTTTGCCCAAATATATGGCAATAAATATAGCAATCTAGGTGATATGGATGAATATTTACAAAAATATAAATTGCCTAGATTAACAGTAGAAGAAATAGAATACCTAAATAATCCCATATCAGAAAAAGAAATTGAACAAGCCATAAATGAACTCCATAAGAAAAAATTGCCAGGACCTGATGGATTCACAAGTGAATTCTATCAAATATTCACAGAAAAACTAATCCCAATACTATACAAATTATTTGGCATAATGAGCAAAGAAGGAGTCCTTATCAAATTCCTTTCATGACACTAATATGGCAGTGATTCCAAAGCCAGGCAGACCAAAAACAGGGAAAGAAAACTAAAGACCAATGCTCCTTGACCCAAAGAAACTCCAATGCTGATGCTACAATGTATAAAGTGGACCAAGATCAAGATTTTAAATATTTGAAATTTCCCACACTCTATTTAGACCGGGAAAGTACGATAAAATATCATTATCTTTGGGGAGAGTGATTTTTATTTATTACATTCTCTTATTCCGTGGATTGATATGAAAATCTGTGATTATGATCTAATTCCTCCAAGTAACCAAATCTATACATGTAAATAGGTTATGATACTGAACAGAGGGTTGTGTTTGACATCATAACATATTAACATTTGATGATTTTGTTAATTGGAGGAATAAGATATAAATTTATATTTATACATATCTCATCTATTTAAAAACCACCTGTTTAAAATCATAATATCTGCAGAACATAGCTGAGAATTTGAATACAGGCAAAAATTGGGAAGTAGGGGAAATTTTCTCAAAAGGTAAAATATGTGACATGTTTCTATGAAAATCTGTAGTTGTGATCAAATTCCTCCAAATATAGATATGTAAATGCTTCACTTATTCAGAAGTCATTAGTTCAACATCATAATCTTTGTAAAACATATCTAAATCTTAGGATACAGGGAAAAAACTTCCTGAAAATCTAAAATGTCCAAAGTTTATGAACATAAGACATATATTTTATTAGTAAGAAAGTTTCTTATTTTCAATTCAGAACTTGTTTACTCTTGCTTTATGCATAAACTTGCTTATCTCGTTTCCTACCCCATAGGAAATAAAAAGTAACAAATTAGCAGAGGAAAGAGAGACAGCTAGAAACAAGAATAATAATAGAAAGAGAAATTAAGAGCTGACAGTCCAAAAGCATGAGAGGAAAAGAGAAATTATCTGCTTATGTAAGAATTCAGAAGACTCAGCTATACAGGCCCATTAAAATGAAGTGGTAAGCATTCTTATATACCTCACAGGGCCCTGTGTATGAAACAAATCTGAGGTACTACCTCACACCTAGCAGATTGGCCAATATGAAAGTAAAGGAAAGTAATAAATATTGGAGAGGATGTGGCAAAATTGGGACAATAATACATTTCTGGTGGAGTTGTGAATTGATCCAACCATTCTGGAAGGCAATTTGGAATTATACCCAAAGGACTTTAAAAGAATGCATACCCTTTGATTCAGCAATACCACTACTAGGTTTGTACCCAGTAATAATAATGAAAAATATTTGTACAAAAATATTCATATCCATGCTTTTTTTGGTGGCAAAACACTGGAAAATGAGAGAATGTCCCACAATTGGGGAATAGCTGAACATATTGTGGTATATGATGGTGATGGAATACTATTTCCAAACAGGCTGGAAAGACCTCCATGCTTTGATGTGTAGTGAAATGAGCAGAACCAGAAGGACACTGTACACAAAGATGGAAACATTGTGGGATGATCATAAGGAATTGACTTTTACTAATAGCAGTGCAATGATTTGGGACAATTCTGAGGGATTTATGAGAGAGAATGGTATCCACATCCAGAGAAGGAACTGTGGGAGTAGAAACACAGAAAGAAAACATGATTTTTCACTTGTTTATATGGGTATTGGGTGTGGGGTTTTGGTTTTTAAAAAAATTATTACAAAAGTGAATAATATAGAAAGAGTTACTAAGTGATAATACATGTATAACCCAGTGGAATTGCTTGTTACCTCTGGGAAGAGGGAGGAAAAGAACATAAATCATTTAACCATGGAAAAATATTAAATAATTTTTTTAAAATAGAGAGCATTTTATCAAAGTGGAACATATGTGTGTATTTTTAGAAGATTTTCGATGTAAAGTGATTATTTTTTTAAAGTATTTTAAACAGGAAAATTGGTTTTGGAAGCCTTTTCAAATTTCTAATTCCATATTTTTCAAAACCCAGTAAAATATGAATTTCAATAAATATTTTGAAAGAAGATTATACATAAATGTTCAGCTTATTTTTCTTCATATCTACAGAATAAATACTTTTCACAAGTGTTCTCATCCTGCAGCACTCTCCTCATGTATCAAAAGGTATCATCCAGAAGATGAACATGTTACTATGTTAAGATTTTTCATATTTCCAAATTTCCGTTCAATGAGTAGAGGTAATATATACATTTTATTCTTCCAGTATTAATTTGTAGTTCTACTTAATGTTCTCTTGCTTCTACTCATTTCACTTTTCATTATCCCATGTAGTTCTTCCCAAGTTTTTTTTTCATTAGCTAGTTCATTGCTACCTATGAATCCATAGAATTCTATCTCAATTCTATACTACATTTTGTTTACCCATTCCCCAACAATTTCCAATTCTTTGCCATGAAAAAGAGAACTGCTATAAATATTTTGGAGCATATGGGTTATTTTCTGTTTTCCCCTGTTATGCTTGGGAAATGGACTCATCAATGGTATTACTACATCTAAGGATACACACAATTTAATAATTCTCTGGATGTAATTCTAAATTGTTCTCCAAAATGGTAGGATCATTCAACAGCTCCACCAACAATGTATTAGGTTCTACCTTTTCCACATCTCATGCAGCATTCATCATTTTGCCCTTTTGTCATTTGCATTTCTGTAATCAATAGTGTTTTAGAATATTTTTTCATACACTTATACATCTTTGATTTCTTCATGCAAAAATTGTCTGTTCATATCTTTTGTCCATTTGTCAGTTGGCAGGTGGTCATTATTCATATACATCTGACAAAGTCTTCTATATAATTTGATTTGAAATTACCATCTGAGAGTCTCTCTATAATCCCCCATCCCAATTTTAAGCTTTTCCTTTAATCTTGGTAACATTTGTTTTATTTGTATAAAACATTTTCAATTTAATGTACCAAAATTATCCATTTTATAATTGACAGTGCTCTCCATTTCTTACTGACTCATAAATTCCTCTCCTATCCATAAATCTGACAGGTAATTTGTTCCTTGTTAATCTAATTTCCTTAAAATATATCTTTTTATGGCTATATGATGTATCCATTTTGGTCCATTTTGATTTTTATCTTGGTGAATAGTGTAAGTTGTTGGATTATACAGAGTATTTACCAATTTAGCTTCCAGTTTTCAGAAATTTTACCAAATATGTCATTTCTCATCCCCCAAACCTGGATTTATGATTCTGTCAAATACAACTTTATTATAATCTTTTACCACTGTTTGTTGCATTTTTGTTCTGTTTCACTGATCTAATTTCTATTTCTTAGCCAGGATCAGACTTAAAAAAATCCTCTGATCCTCCTTTCTGTCTCTTAGCCAGTACCATATTGTTTTGATGACCGCTGCTTTATAATATAGTTTAATATCTGATACTGCTAGGCCCCCTTCCTCCACATTTTTTTCATTATTTCCCTTGATATTCTTGATCTTTTGTTATTCCAAATGAAATTTGTTATAGTTTTTCCTAATTCAGTAAAGAAGTTTTTTGGTAGCTTGATAGGTATGGTGCTAAATAGATAAATTAATTTGGGTAGAATGGTCATTTTTATTATGTTAGCTCATTCTACCCATGAGCAATCAATGTTTTTCCAGTTGTTTAGATCTAGTTTTATTTGTTTGGAAAGTGTTTTTAGTTTTTTTCGTATAATTGCTGTGTTTGTTTTGGTAGATAGGTTCCTAAGTATTTTATATTGTCTAGGGTGATTTTAATGATGTTTCTCTTTCTACCTCTTGCTGCTGTGATGTGTTGGAAATGTATAGAAATGCTGATGATTTTTGTGCATTTATTTTGTATCCTGCAACTTTGTTAAAGTTCTTGATTATTTCTACAAGCTTCTTAGTTGATTCTCTATCATTTTTTAAGTAGGCCAATATATCATCCGCAAAGAGTGATAGCTTAGTCTCCTCATTGCCTATTTTGATACTTTTGATTTCGTTTTCTTCTCTAATTGCTACTGCTAATGTTTCTAGTACTATGTTGAATAATAATGGGCATCCTTGTTTCACTCCTGATCTTACTGGGAAGGCTTCTAATTTATACCCATTGCATATGATGCTTGTTGATGGTTTTAGGTATATAATGTTTATTATTTTTAGGGAAGGTCCTTCTATTCCTATACTTACCAGGGTTTTCAATAGGAATGGGTACAGATTTTTCAGCCTTTTCAGCATTTATTGAGATAATCATGTGATTTTTTTGTTAGATTGTTGATATGGTCAATTATGTGGATAGTTTTCCTAAAGTTGAACCATCCTTGCATTCCTGGTATAAATCCCACCTGATCATGGTGGATGAACCTCTTGATTACTTACTGGAGTCTCTTTGCCTAGTATTCTATTTAAGATTTTTGCATCTATGTTCATTAGGAAGATAGGTCTATAATTTTCTTTCTCTGTTTTTGATCTACCTGGATCTGGAACCAGAACCATATTTGTGTCATAAAAGGAATTTGGTAGGACTCCTTCTTTGCTTATTATATCAAATAATTTGTATAATATTGGGATTAGCTGCTCTTTGAATGTCTGATAGAATTCACTTGTGAATCCATTAGGCCCTGGTGATTTTTTCTTAGGGAGTTCTTTAATGGCTTGTTCACTTTCTTTTTCTGATATAGGATTATTTAGGTATTCTTTTTCTTCTGCTGTTAATCTAGGCAATTTATATTTTTGCAAATATTCATCCATATCTCCTAGATTGCTATATTTATTGCCATATAATTGGGCAAAATAATTTTAATGACTGCCTTAATTTCTCCTTCATTAGAGGTGAGGTCTCCCTTTTCATCTTTGATACTGTCAGTTTGGTTTTCTTCTTTCCTTTTCTTTATTAGATTGACATGAATCACTACTTGACAAAAACTGCTGGGAAATTTGGAAAACAATATGGGAGAGATTAGGTTTAAATGAACATCTCACACCTTACACCAAGATAAATTCCGAATGGGTGAATTACTTGAATATAAAGAGGGAAACTATAAATGAGTTAAGTGAACAGAGAATACTATTCTTGTCAGATC
The DNA here is from genome assembly GCF_016433145.1 of Gracilinanus agilis. Taxonomy (NCBI): domain Eukaryota; kingdom Metazoa; phylum Chordata; class Mammalia; order Didelphimorphia; family Didelphidae; genus Gracilinanus; species Gracilinanus agilis. Next base: position 297,497,864 of record NC_058133.1, on the reverse strand, counting down.
TCTGGGAAAGAAAAGATTTTAAAACCAAGCAAGAGTTAGAGAAAATTATGAAATGTAAAATAAATGGTTTTGATTATATTAAACTAAAAAGCTTTTGTACAAACAAAAACAATGCAGCCAAAATCAGAAGGGAAACAACAAATTGGGAAAAAATCTGTTACAGAAAACTCAGAAAGGGGTCTAATTATTCAAACATACAAGGAATTAAATCAATTGTATAAAAAATCAAGCCATTCCCCAATTGATAATTGGGCAAGAGACATGAATAGGCAATTTTCAGATAAAGAAATTAAATGTATCAATAAGCACATGAGAAAGTGTTCTAAATCTCTAATAATTAGAGAAATGCAAATCAAAACAACTCTGAGGTATCACCTCTCACCTAGCAGATTTGCTAAAATGAAAGAAGGGGAGAGTAATGAATGCTGGAGGGGATGTGGCAAAATTGGGACATTAATGCATTGCTGGTGGAGTTGTGAACTGATCCAACCATTATGGATGGCAATTTGGAACTATGCTCAAAGGGCTATAAAAGAGTGTATATCCTTTGATCCAGCCATACCATTGTTGGGTTTATACCCCAAAGAGATCATAGATAAATAGACTTGTACAAAAATATAGCCACGCTTTTTGTGGTAGCAAAAAACAGGAAAAGGAGGGTATGTCCTTCAATTGGGGAATGGCTGAACAAATTGTGGTATATGCTGGTGACGAAATACTATTGTGCTCAAATGAATAATGAACTGGATGAATTGCATGTGAATTGGAAAGACCTCCAGGAATTGATGCAGAGTGAAAGGAGCAGAGCCAGAAGAACATTGTACACAGAGACCAATACACTATGGAAAAATAGAATGTAATAGACTTCTGTACTCGCAGCAATGCAATGACCCAAGACAATTCTGAGGGATTTATGGAAAAGAATGCTACCCACATTCAGAGGAAGAACTGCAGGAGTGGAAACACAGAAGAAAAGCAGCTGCCTGAACACATGGGTTGAGGCAGACGTGATTGGGGATGTAGACTCAAAACTACCACACCAATGCAACTATCAATTTGGAAATAGGTCTTGATCAATGACACATGTTAAAACCAGTGGAAATGCACATGAGCTAGGGGTGGGGGGAGGGCGAGGGGTGAAGGGGAAAGTAGAAGCCTGAATCATGTAACCATGTTAACTTTTCAAAAAAATGAATATTAATAAATGTTAAAAAAATACTTACCTTAAATCTTAGAATCAATTCTGTATATTAGTTCCAAGGTTGAAGTTTAGTAAGGGCTAGGTAATGGGAGTTAAGTAACTTATTCAGGGTAATATAACTATGAAGTGTCTGAGGCCACATTTGAACCCAGGAATTCCTGCCTCTAGGTCTGAAGTACCAGATGGTTTTTATAATTGCTGCTTTTTAGGGCAATTTAAAATTTAATACTGATTTTCATTAATTATTTTTCTATTCTTGATCTTTTGTTTGTCCAAATGAATTTTATTTTTTTCCTAACAAAATATTTTCATTTAATTAATTAATTAATTAATTAGGATGATGATTTAATTAATTTACATAGAACTGTCATTTTAATTATATTGGATCTGCCTATCCATGAACAATTGATAATTTAATAATTATTATCATTATATTTTTAAAAACCCATAACTTCCATCTTCTAATAGATACTCTGTATTGGTTCTAAGGCAGAAGAGTGGTAAGGGCTAGGCAAAGGTGGTTAAGTGACTTGACCAGGGTCACACAGATAGGAAGTGTCTTTCTAAGGCCAGATTTGAACCTAGAACCTCCCATCTATACCTTACTCTCAATCTCCTGAACCACCTAGCTACTCCCTATTTTAAAATGTATTTATTATTTCAATTATTTCAATCTGACTTTATTTGTGTAGCATTTTATAATTATGTTGAAGTAATTCCAGGTTTTCTTTGGTAGGCTCACTCAAATAAGTATTTTATTCTATCTGTGGTTACTTTAAATGGAGTATCTCATTCTATCTCTTCTTCCAGGACTTTATTTGTGATATACAAATATGCTAATTATTTGGAGGGTTTATTTTATATTCTGTCATTTTGATAACATTATTGATAGTTTCAACTCACTTTTTAGTTGACTCTCTAGAATTTTCCACAGTTAACATCATATCATCTGCAAAATGAGTTAGTTTTATTACCTATTTGCCCATTAAGATTTTTTCAATTTATTTTTTCTCTTTTTGTTTTTGCTAGCCTTTCTAACACTATGTTAAATAATATTGATGATAAAGGGCATCCTTATTTCATTTCTGATTATGTTTTGAGACTTCTAGCTTCTTTCCATTACAAATAATACTTGCTGATGATTTTAGGTAGATGTTTTTTATCATTTTAAGAAAACTCTACTTATACATATGCTTTCCAGTGTTTTTAATAGGAATGGATGTTGTGTTTTGTTAAAGGCTTTTTCTTCAACTATTAATATAATAATGTGGTTTTTATTACTTTTGTTATTGATATCAATTATGTTAATAAGTTTCCTTATATTAAATAAATTCTTTCCAGTCCCAGTGTATTATCTTTGTGACATATTATCGTCTCCTAGCTAGTATTTTATATAGGATCTGTGCATCCATATTCATTAATGAGTTTGAGCTATATCTTTTTTTCCCATTTTTGCTCTTCTTGGTTTAGGTACCCACACCATATTTATATCATAAAAAAGATTTAGGTTAAACTCCTTCTTTAACTGGTTTTCCAAATAATTTATGGTTGTCTCTTTCCCTGGAGTAATCTCTGACTCTTTTTTCTCTGTCTTGATTGTTATTACTGAAAAAAACTTTGATTATGCAACTAAGCACCAGGGAAAAAGCACATTATCGAAAATGTATTATCGATGCTGGATCATGCCTTTCTGAAAGAATTGGGATGATAAAACACTGTGTATTGAATATTTGATTGAGATTACTAGTAGGTAAGCAACTTCAGTGGTACCTCAGGAAGAGAGAATTGACATCTTTTGGTACTTGAATAGTTCGAGGGGATTTTGAAGGGCAGGACGCTGCTAGATGGGCAGATGCTAAGTTAATTCTAGGAAACTAATGGAAAATGCAAAAGAGCAGGAACAGAAGCCAAGGTTAAAATGAAACCATATAAAGAGGGGAAAATCATCAGCATTTCTTGCTCCATTTGTCACTGAAAATATGTCAGAAATATGAGGTCATCTTTCACTAGCAAACATAAAGCAGAAATGGATCATAAGGGAGGCAGCATTATTAGTCCCACATGACTATTGATGAATATTTGGTTCTGGAGTTGTGTCAGGTCTAAAATGAATGGAAATTTTCCCATTGGCAATCTAGTGAACATTCTACAAATACAGATATCATTTTAGACAAACATTTTTGGACAATTTTTACCATTCCCAATTTAGTTGCTGAACTCATTAATATTTTAAATACTATATAATTAAATGTTTACAATGGAAATATTTTTCTTCAAAGTAGAATGACTTTCCTTCATTTAAGAATGCAATTTTGGCACTTTTTTCTAACCAGTTGTGCTCTGGTTCTATAACACACTTTAATTTTCATGATATTCATTTTTCCTTTAAATTCACATGTTATAATGGAAGTTAGACTGAACTTTCTAGTTTAGTTTCTTTTTATTAAGCTCCTTTAAGGAAAGTACTGTATCATTTATATTTTTGCATCCCAACACCCACCAAGCTCTTGACCTATTAACTTAACAAACCATCACAGTATTTTCTGAGTCAATTTTAAAATGGTCTGCTTTCTGAATCCCTTCTTCTTGACGCTTTAACTTCCAAATGGAGGGTATACATAGTGTAATTGAGACAATAGTGAACTAGGAGTCAGAGGAACTTGGTTCTAATTCTGCCTCTGACACCACAAATCACTGGATTTACATACTGGATTACCTTCATGGGAATCTTGATTTTACAACAGTTTTATTACCTCACAATAGTTATTTGAATTTTTTGGTCATCCATTTCTTTGGGGAGAAAAGACGAATTTGGACATATGAACATCTAAATTTACTCTGGATCCAAATACAATGTGCTAGTTTAATTTTTGGAGGAGATAATTAATTTGCCTTAGACTCAATTCCCTCACCTATTTGTACTCCAAGGATCCTATCCTCTCTGAAACTTTGGCATGCAAATAGTAGTTTTTAAGACTTCAGATTGGAACATTCCCAAATTTGGAAATTTTGAGATTACCTTTGGTCAAGAGATCCAGTTGCTCACCTTCAGCTCCTCCTTTATGTAGTATTTTCCAATATTAGAACATAAACTACATGAGAGTAGAGATTATATTTCTTTCCTTGTTTTGTGGATTTGTATTCCTAGCAATTAGCAGAGTGTCTGGCACACAGTAAAACCTTAATACATACTTGTGGTATGACTGACTAACTAATAACAGAGTCAGTTATTCAGTCAATAATTCATCAATAGGAATCAAGTAATGAGCAGCACTGGAATATTTAACTACATCTGAATGATTTTTTAAAAGGCCACTTAACGTATCTCACCCAACTTATTGAACAAGAATAATTTCCAGTCTCTCATACCTAATCTTCCCTTTCTCGTGGTAACAAATATGCAGAAATTACTATTACTCTTTGAATTTCTTGGTGAGGAAAAAAAATTCCTCAGGAAAAGGAAGAGAAGCTAGAGCTTTTGAGAGTAAATTTCATCCTTCACTATGTTTCCAAAGTGGACTTTTCTTCCTCCCACTGAAAAGTGGGGAGGGGCAGCTAGGTGGCTCAGTGGATGGGGAACCAGGTCTAGAGGGAGGTCCTAGGTTGTGATTTGACCTCAGTCACTTTCTAGCTATGTGAACCTGGACAAGTCACTTACCTATTGCCTACTACATTGCCTAGCCCTTACTGTTCTTCTTCCTTGGAAGAAAACTTAGTATCAATACTAAGACAGAAGGTAAGTGTGGAAAAAAAAGTAAGTGGGGAAAGAACCCTATTCAAGACTATCAAATGCATTCTGAGCAACCGACAGTTAATATAAAAAGGAGTACTGGTAATAAACAGTATCAAAGATTATTTCTGCCTCTAAAAATTATAGAATTCTTTGACTCATAAACTCTTGCTATTTCTTTCCTTCTACATTAGGTGAGTCTGTATTGTACTTGTGCTTTGGCCTATTATGATAATATTATCTGATCATTTCATGAATTGATTACTTCAAAAGATTATAAGTTAATGGAGGAAAGGTACCTTGACTTCTATTGTCTTTTTTCCCTCCAAAACAACTTTTAAGATACTATAAGTACATTTCACTGAAGGATATTTGGGGGGGATAATTTTTGCTATTCATATAGTGGAGATTCATTTGGTTTCATTTTCAACATAAAAAACTTAAAATCAACATGGAATTACAAAAAATTATGAAAAATCTAGACTTCAGATTCAATGACTTGCGTATGATATCTTTAAAAAGCCAGAATTACATACTGACAAATTTGGTAGATTTTGAGTGAGATTATTTGGGGGTGAATGTGACTCCCCAAAACAAAATATGAACACACATATGTATGTACAGCTATACTCATTACTTAGCATCAAATGAGTAAGTCATTTAACCTTTCTAGGTCTCTTGCACTTTTACATGTGTAAAATGAAGATGGTAAATTAGACTGTCGGCAAGACTGTTTCTAACTCTAAAATTTTAATTCTGTCATAACTAAATCTGTTTTTATGGAAAGAACTTTGGTTAAGAATGAGACCAGACATGAAACTGTGTTTCTGTCAATAATGGTCTAAACTTGAACAATGTTTTTAAAACTTTCTGGACATCTAATTCCTCAGCACTAAATGAAAGGATTGTACTATAAATTTTAAACTCTTTCCACTTCTGATATTCTATAATTTTTATATTTTACAACCTCAGTACCTAATAGGAAGAGTTTATATCATGAACTATAATAAATAGTTTACTTAAGCATTGTGCTCACTGTTATCTGGTTCAGACATTCAATAGGTACATTAAAAACTCTGCTCTTCAAAATAAACATTTGAATATTTGGGAAGCATTGATTATTTGTTTTGGTAAAATCAATTATGTCTTTAAGAAGATGAAAAAGGAGACTATCTTAGAAAAATGCAATGGGGAAATAGGTGAGCATGCATTATGTTGTGGGGGTGGAAGGTTGTTTATCTGATTGACACAGTTTTTGTAAAGAAAGGAATGACTATAGAAATAGCAATTTGGAGAGGGAGGAATTGTTTCTATTGGCTATTGGTCTTTGTCATGGATTATCCATTCCATCCATTGGAAGTGGTAGGAAGGATGCCACAAATCATTTATTCACAATTACATTTGTATAAAAAAACAAATTATTTCCTTTTATTTTATAGTGTTTAAGTTTTGTGTTATAGGACCTCCATGGCTTTTGAAATAGTCACACAGATATGAAAATATATGTATGAGGGAAAGTACGCTTCTCTTCTTTTGTAGTACAATTTATTTCAACAAAGCTTTTCTTCCAAGACTAAAAATGATAGTTTAACAATGATTTAATACCTTCCTCATTTAACACAGCAACTGGGCACATTAATAAGGCAAGCAATTTCAAAACGTATTAATCTAGTCAACCATGAATCAATTCATTATTATGAAAAATTATAAATTAATGTTTATAAGAAATATTTTTAATGTTATACCATAAAGAAACATCAGAAAGCAATCAAAACAGATTAGTGTCTTCTGAGGTACATTAACACTAGTAATGGCATTTATTCTACTTTATCACAGATAAACACACAAGTAAATGTTTTCTGCATAAGCATATCTTTCAGTGAGCAGATGCATAAAGAAGAATAAGAAGATAAAGATGTGCATTAGAATTTAAGAGGCAAAATGAGTTTGGCTTCACAGTTTTGTTAATTTGAATTCAAATATATCAAGATGAACATAATTCATAAACTATAATAAATAGTTTACTTAAGCATTGTGCTTATTGTTATCTGGTTCAGACATTCAATAGGTACATTAAAAACTCTGCTCTTCAAAATGAACATTTGAATATTTGGGAAGCATTGATTATTTGTTTTGGTAAAATCAATTATGTGTTTAAAATATGTTGATAGACATCTTGAGGAAATCTGAATATATCAGTATTGGCTGATGAAAATCATATTTGGTAAAAAGGTTTATTTCATTTCCAAAATAAAACAACAAAAAACAGCATGAGAGCAACAAAACAGATATAAATAGTGTTGTGTCTAGGTCAAGAGTATTTAACCTGTGTTTCATGTGCCCATCAATAATACATTTTCATATAATTAGATGAGAAAAATTAGAAATCTATATTTGCCAACCTTCTTTGAGAGCTAACATTTCCTTCAATTATTTGAAAACATTATTCTTAACTGTTTTATAGATTTCTCTAGACTGCCAAAGGAGTCCCTGATATGTATTGAAAATTTTAAGAAATCTAGCCCTTTTTAAAGGCATAAAATAATACATCCAGCCTCATGAACTTTGAAAGTATTATAGAGTCCAGGAACAGATTGACTGTTGTCTGTACAATCTCTGCTTAAATATTTAGGGCTTAGCTATGTCAACACAGTACTTATCCAAGGGATGGATAGCATTCTGCCTTGGCAATGACACACCTGCAAGGTAGCTCCAACAACACTATTTGTGCAGGTGTTTTGCTTTCAAATAAACCTTTAAACAAGAATGGTGAGATCGTCATCCCATCACAATTTGGAAGTACCAGCCAGTTCTAGTAATATAGTCTGGTGTTTTAATTCCAGAGTAATTTTCTTAAGTTTTAAACCCAATAACTTACCATCAATTCAGAAATTGCTGTGATTCAATTAACTTAATAGCAAAAGAACACCTGGAGATTCAGTGCTCTTAAACTTCTAGTTATCAACAGTATTTATCATCCAGTTTCTTAGAGAAGTTCATAAGGGAAATAGGCATTAATAATCAACAAATCTAAGAAAAGGGAAAATATACCCTCACAGTTATAAAACCCTCTTATCTCCCCATCCCCTCCTACCAAAACCAGGATGAAATATTTAAGGACCCCTGAATCTACCTTGCCAAGAAAACACAAAGGTGCATGAATTTCTTATTTAAGAATATTTTCTTCATTCAGATAAAACACTATATGGAGTTAGAATTTTGTAATTTAAAATAGTAAAATAGTAAATGACAATACAGGTTTCTGATGAGGTGTTTAATTGAAACCTAAGGACCTATGCATATATTTACAATAGGCTGGCCTCTTATATTTGTTATTATAAATACTATGTATTACTAGCTAACTTTTAAAGTTTCAAAATGTTTTCTTAAAAAATTTTAGATTCTTTAATTTTTACATTGCTGTAATTTCTAGACACACTTCCAATGACCCACCCCATTAAGAAAAATAGTTGAAGAGAAACTATAAAATAGAAAGCCTTTTTCAATTACTATACATAAAAATGTTACTGAACACTGAGCTATTAAGTTCTGTTCTTTCTGATTCTTCCTTATATAGTCTATTTCATTGTTATTGTCAATGATCTTTATCTCATAATTAAAGTATAAGACATATAAGGAAAAATCTAGTCTCTTAATCATTTATCTAATCACAGTATCTAACCAATGGTTTTATGTATAATAGATGTGCAATACATTTTTAAAATTTTGTTCACTTAAAGAAGCATTAAGCATTTTAAGTTCAGAGAATAACATGTGTTCTGAGAGATACAAAATTCAGGCACAGAAAAATCCCTACCTACATAGCTTACAGTTAATGAATAGACAAAACCACAAATAATCATAATGTATTCTATTCATATATTTAAAAATAAAAAAATGCCACAGAAACTGTAAAGGGAAGGATCCTTTTTGATAGGGAAAATTGCAGTATTATGGAGAAAAAGGCAATAGAGTGGATTTTTAAAAAATATTTTAATAACAAATTTCCACAAGTTTTCTGAAGTTATATAATCCAAATTGTTTCCCTCACTTCTTCTACCCCTCTTTCCAGAGCCAGAAAGCAATTCTGTATGGATTATACATGTATTATCACAAAAAAACATGTTTCTATATTATTCATTTTTGTCAGCGAATAATCTTACAAAACTAAAACTCTAAAACACATACTCAAATAAATAAGTCACAAACTATATGCTTTCATCTGCATTCTTACTCCAACAGTTCTTTCTCTAGAGTTGGATAGCATTCTTTTTCATAAGTCCCTCCAATTTGTTCTGGAACATTGAATTGCTATTCATAGCAAAGTCTCACATTTGATTGTTTCATAATATTTCATTATTCATCAATTCGTGTTTTTCTTTCTAAATCTTTCTGAAATCATCCTGTTAATAATTTTTATAGCACACAATATTATCCCGTCACTATCATATACCACAATTTATTTAGCCATTTCCCAAATTGAAGGACGTCCCTTTAGTTTCCAATTCTTTGCCACCACAAAAAGAGAACAGCTATGAATATTTTTATACAAATAGTTTCTTTCCCATTTTTTATCTTTTTGGTTCATAGACATAGTAGTGTTAATACTGGGTCAAAGGATATGCATTTTCTTATAGTCCTTTGGATATAATTCCAAATTTCCCTCAAGAATGGTTGGATCGGACTTCCGGGTTAAGATGGCGGCAGAGTAAGAAGCAGCTCTTAACCTCTCCTGACCAAAACACACAAAACTCCTCAAGGGGACATAAAAACAAGTCCAGACGAACGGAGGAACCCCACAACAGGGCACAGCGTGGAAGGTACGTGGAATCGAGACATTTCCAGGCTAAAAAGGGCTCTCACTCAATCGCGAGATGAGCAACTGCCCCACCCCCACCCCCTCCACACTCACCTATAGCTCCGAACCCAGCTAAAAAGAAATAGAGCAAGTTTGGGGCACCCATCGAGTCATCGGCAGCTCCGGGACCTGTTCCTGAGAGCAGCAAGACTTAGGACCCCATTAAGTCAAGAACGCACGCAAAATCTGAGAGCGCGGGAGCAGAGAGTGGACTCTGGGCGCAGAGTGCCCGCTGAGCAGAGGCGTGGGTGGAGGCAAACACAGCCAGGAACTAAAGCCTAATTGAGGAACCAGTGCAGACGGGTATACGACTGTGGAAGTAGCTCCCTGAGACTTGTAAAGGAACCTCCTGCAGAGGATCAAGCAAGGGAATCCACCAGGGGGCTTGACCTTGGAAAAAACTAGAACTCAGACCTCAGGAGCCAATAGATTTCAGACAGACACTGAGAGCGATGATAAACCTGAGAAGCTGCTGGACTAATGATGGCTAATCAGTTACAGGAAATTCAGAAGAGAAAGAATAATAACAAAAAAAAAGAAGTCTTTAACACTCGACAGCTTCTACACAGAGAAAATCCAGACAACCGAGCAAACAGAGGAGGAGAACAAACAACCATCCAGACCCTCCCCAAATAAGGAAAACTCCTCACAAGCTATGGAAGAGTTCAAATCTGAGATTCTGAGGAAAATGGAAGAGATCTGGCAAGAAAATAACAGCTTAAAAGGTAGAATCTTGCAACTGGAAAGCGAGGCTCAGAAACCAAATGAACTGATAAGCAAATTGAACACAAGAAATGACCAGATTGAAAAGGAATACCAGAAGATTATGGCCGAAAACAAGAAGATTATGGCCGAAAACCAAAAGATTATGGCCGATTACCAGAAGATTATGGCCGAAAACCAAAAGATTATAGCCGAAAATCAATCCCTAAAGGCTAGAATTGAGCAAGTAGAAACTAATGATCTCTCAAGACAACAAGAACAAATAAAACAAAGCCAAAAGACTGAAAAAATAGAAGGAAACATGAAATATCTCAACGAGAGAGTGACAGACCAAGAAAACCGGTCTAGAAGA